>NC_048569.1:88749326-88811826 GCF_013265735.2 Oncorhynchus mykiss
TACAGCACACTGCACTGTCTGCTTAAGAGATTGACTATGTGTGTGTTTATCATATCACTAGGGTATGGTGAAAACAACCTTGGACGATGAAGGGAAAAGGATTTGTTCTTCGTCGTTGCTTCTCTTCCTATTCGTTATTTTACGGTGTTTAAAAGCTGAAGCTTCAATGGCTCAACCTCTTCACAGTGACAGACAGACAGACAGACACAGTCTTCCCTAGACAGGTGCTAGGCATGAAACCTCTACACAAAGGCATTGTATGAATTCGGCTCTATAGAAAACATGATAAATCTTTTCACTTTGCCATTCAAGGTTACCTTCGCATAGTTTAAGCGGCCTCTTTTCTCCTCTGTTTGATTTTTTGTTTGATTGTTTGTTTGAATGTTTGTTTGTTTGTTTGTTTGTTTGTTTGTAGTGTATGTATTCTACTGTTTTTCTTCCTCTGTGAAAAGGTTATTGGGGAAAAACACTATTTCTTATTGAAGACACTGCAGAGCGAGGCTAGTTCAAAGAGTGAGATCTGCCTTTAAAAAATGGCATTGGACTCAGTTTAATGTATTGAACAACACACACACGCGCACGCACGCACAAAAGCACGCACACACACACACACACACACACACACACACACACACACACACACACACACACACACACACACACACACACACACACACACAGGTCTGCTGGGCTGCATAGAACAGGATGCTCCTCTGGATAACTTGTGAAGGACAGCAGGGCTCTGCTCTGGCCTACATGGGCCTTCAACCCAACTGTGCCAATTACTGGATACTGGAGGTACATGTACATGCTCCCTCTATCCATCTGTCAGTGTCACACGCACCCACATGCACACACACGCACATGCACACCAGCCAGGCCGCTCCAGATCCAAGGCGATATTCAACGTTTATCCAGGTCTCCAGGACGTTGGGTGATGCCTTCACCACTGGCCACTAGGGGCAACGTGAGCACCTACTACCATCTAGTAGAGAGATGTCTTCACCACTGACCACTAGGGGCAATGTGAGCACCTACTACCATCTAGTAGGGAGATGTCTTCACCACTGGCCACTAGGGGCAACGTGAGCACCTACTACCATCTAGTAGAGATGTCTTCACCACTGGCCACTAGTGGCAACGTGAGCACCTACTACCATTTAGTAGAGATGTCTTCACCACTGGCCACTAGGGGCAACGTGAGCACCTACTACCATCTAGTAGAGATGTCTTCCCCACTGGCCACTAGGGGCAACGTGAGCACCTACTACCATCTAGTAGAGATGTCTTCACCACTGGCCACTAGGGGCAACGTGAGCACCTACTACCATCTAGTAGAGATGTCTTCCCCACTGGCCACTAGGGGCAACATGAGCACCTACTACCATTTAGTAGAGATGTCTTCACCACTGGCCACTAGGGGCAACGTGAGCACCTACTACCATCTAGTAGAGATGTCTTCACCACTGGCCACTAGGGGCAACGTGAGCACCTACTACCATCTAGTAGAGATGTCTTCCCCACTGGCCACTAGGGGCAACGTGAGCACCTACTACCATTTAGTAGAGATGTCTTCACCACTGGCCACTAGGGGCAGCGTGAGCACCTACTACCATTTAGTAGAGATGTCTTCACCACTGGCCACTAGGGGCAACGTGAGCACCTACTACCATTTAGTAGAGATGTCTTCACCACTGGCCACTAGGGGCAACGTGAGCACCTACTACCATTTAGTAGAGATGTCTTCACCACTGGCCATTAGGGGCAATGTGAGCACCTACTACCATTTAGTAGAGATGTCTTCACCACTGGCCACTAGGGGCAACGTGAGCACCTACTACCATTTAGTAGAGATGTCTTCACCACTGGCCACTAGGGGCAACGTGAGCACCTACTACCATTTAGTAGAGATGTCTTCACCACTGACCACTAGGGGCAACGTGAGCACCTACTACCATTTAGTAGAGATGTCTTCACCACTGGCCACTAGGGGCAACGTGAGCACCTACTACCATTTAGTAGAGATGTCTTCACCACTGGCCACTAGTGGCAACGTGAGCACCTACTACCATTTAGTAGAGATGTCTTCACCACTGGCCACTAGGGGCAACGTGAGCACCTACTATCATCTAGTAGAGAGATGTCTTCCCCATATACCCAAATCAGTCAACATGTCAACATGGAGAATCACAAAAAAACATGTCCCAGTTTTCATGTTACTACAGTAGTGTGCATAACACAGTTAGCTCAGCAAACAGACAAACGTAAAATACTGTGTTCAGTACAGGTTACAATTACAGTAAATAACAACAACAACAAACATAAAAAATAATCTGAAATAAACTGACAATATTGTACAGAAAATACTACAGTAAACATACTATACATTATCTCTTCGCCTAGCTGGATCTGACCAGAGAATTTCATCAACATCACAAGCAATATCGTTATTAGCCAGACAACGCGGGAAGAACCGTCTTGAATGTCGAATCCATCCTTGCACAGCTGCGGCGTCGACTTGGTCACAGGCGTCCTCCGTGGCCCATTTTGGCAGGACGGAGGACAACCCCCTGCTGTGAAATGTCAGCGCAAAGCATGATGTTACCCCTACGTTGCCCTGGGACATTGATTATAGCCCTGTGGCCAATGATATTTCTGCCTCTCCTTCTTGCTTTTGTGAGGTTGAACCCTGCCTCATCAATATATATGAATTCATGCAGGATTTCCTCAGCATCCATCTGCAAAACTCCCTGAAATACAGTGAAAGACCAGATAGTGTAGTTCAGGATAGAACTAGTATACAGTCAATGTAAAGAAGTCATGTGTGCAGTATGCAACATCACAGTGCTAAAGTGAACAATACAAACCTCCACATACTCATGCCGCAGCCGTTTGACCCTCTCTGAATTCCGCTCAACAGGCACTCGATAAAGTTGTTTCATTTGAACCTGAAGTCTTTTCAGGATGCGTGCCAGTGTTGACTGAGAGACCTGATGGACATTATTGAAAATGGCATGGTCACCGATAATGTTGGCTTGTAGTTCTCTGAACCTGATAGCATTATTGAAAATGGCATGGTCACCGATAATGTTGGCTTGTAGTTCTCTGAGCCTGATAGCATTATTGGCCAAAACCATGTTTATTATCTATCTCTTGTTCTTGCCTGAATATGGGCCCCCTTCCTCCTTGTCTTTCCCAACCCTCAATCCTATGTAGAGAATAATACATGTAACTTACTGCACAATGTCACAGGAAGGGGTATGACAAGTGCTGATATGGTGCATCCAATAAGCGGCTGATTACTGTAACTGTAGACAGATCTTTTACCTGTTTTCCTGTTGAAAAGCCCTTATGACAGATGCCACTGTATATCTGCTAAGATTTGGCTGAACTCTCAGTCCAGCCTCCCTCAGCGTCAATCCGTGGTTCACAACATGGTCCACTAGTGTTGCACCAATGTCATTTGATAAGTTTGGTCCTCTTCTTCTTTGTGCACGTTCTCCTCCTGCTTCAGTTCTTCCTCGGCCTCTGGCTCGGCCTCTACCTCCTCCTCTGTGTACTCCTTCTCCTCCTCTGTGTACTCCTCCTCTCACCCTCACTCTTCTTCTGACTCCTTCTCCTCCTCTGTGTACTCCTCCTCTCACCCTCACTCTTCTTCTGACTCCTTCTCCTCCTCTGTGTACTCCTCCTCTCACCCTCACTCTTCTTATGACTCCTTCTCCTCCTCTGTGTACTCCTCCTCTCACCCTCACTCTTCTTCTGACTCCTTCTCCTCCTCTGTGTACTCCTCCTCTCACCCTCACTCTTCTTATGACTCCTTCTCCTCCTCTGTGTACTCCTCCTCTCACCCTCACTCTTCTTATGACTCCTTCTCCTCCTCTGTGTACTCCTCCTCTCACCCTCACTCTTCTTCTGACTCCTTCTCCTTCTCTGTGTACTCCTCCTCTCACCCTCACTCTTCTTCTGACTCCTTCTCCTCCTCTGTGTACTCCTCCTCTCACCCTCACTCTTCTTATGACTCCTTCTCCTTCTCTGTGTACTCCTCCTCTCACCCTCACTCTTCTTATGACTCCTTCTCCTTCTCTGTGTACTCCTCCTCTCACCCTCACTCTTCTTATGACTCCTTCTCCTTCTCTGTGTACTCCTCCTCTCACCCTCACTCTTCTTCTGACTCCTTCTCCTCCTCTGCGTACTCCTCCTCTCACCCTCACTCTTCTTATGACTCCTTCTCCTTCTCTGTGTACTCCTCCTCTCACCCTCACTCTTCTTCTGACTCCTTCTCCTCCTCTGTGTACTCCTCCTCTCACCCTCACTCTTCTTCTGACTCCTTCTCCTCCTCTGTGTACTCCTCCTCTCACCCTCACTCTTCTTCTGACTCCTTCTCCTCCTCTGTGTACTCCTCCTCTCACCCTCACTCTTCTTCTGACTCCTTCTCCTCCTCTGTGTACTCCTCCTCTCACCCTCACTCTTCTTCTGACTCCTTCTCCTCCTCTGTGTACTCCTCCTCTCACCCTCACTCTTCTTCTGACTCCTTCTCCTCCTCTGTGTACTCCTCCTCTCACCCTCACTCTTCTTCTGACTCCTTCTCCTCCTCTGTGTACTCCTCCTCTCACCCTCACTCTTCTTCTGACTCCTTCTCCTCCTCTGTGTACTCCTCCTCTCACCCTCACTCTTCTTCTGACTCCTTCTCCTCCTCTGTGTACTCCTCCTCTCACCCTCACTCTTCTTCTGACTCCTTCTCCTCCTCTGTGTACTCCTCCTCTCACCCTCACTCTTCTTCTGACTCTTTCCATTTTGGTTGAAGGCAGGTGAACCTACCTGCTGCATTTGTATAGTGCTTAAACCTGATTGGTGTGTCTACAATTTAGCAATCATGTGTTTGTGCACCTGATGGCTGTGTTTAACAGATTGGCTCATAGGTGTGGTAATTTGACAGTCAGTGCTTTGGAATTGCAAGGAAGTGACATCATGATATACTTCTGTGTCTGATGTATACAAATGTGTTTAGTGTTTTGCAAATCACTGTGTGTAATGTTTTGCAAATAGTGTGAAGCTGACAATGTGCTTACAGTTGTGCAAATCTAGCCTTGTATTTTGCTCCTCGAGTGTAAGGTTTTGCTAATTGTGGGGAAAGTTCCATTTTAGTGTGTAAGCAATCTTAAAAAACTGTAAAGTGGCATTTGCTTTGCGGCCAGCCTACATTTCCCTTCATTCCTCTCTCTCTCTTGCTCTCTCTCTCTCTCCCTCTCGATCCCTCCTCTACCTCAGGTCCTCTGCCCGTCTCTAGCACCCCTGTCATTGGTTAGAGGGGAACATGCGAGCCCACTCCCCACTCGCCTCTCTCCTCTCCCCCTCTTCCACCAGACTGGCGCTGCCTGCTACCTGCTACCTGTGTGTTCTGGGCCAGGTTTCACACATGCATGTGCATTACCATAGACACACACACACATAAGCATACACACACACATATACTTAAACGCACTCAAACTCACATCGAAGGCACACAACCACAATCAAGCTCATATTGACTGCATGCTCATGCTGATTCCATAGACTAGAATCCCTTTTGATGGGCTGTGTTCCTGATGTCCTCACTTGTGTCAGTCATCTGATGCTGGAGCTGGGTGTCTCTGTGGGCCTCCATTGATTACTGTAATGTATCGTTTTAGCCCTGTGGATCAATAGCTAGTCAGGACCCCCAGTCAGGCCAAGCCCCCATCCACACACACACACACACAACAGCAAATTCAATTAAACTCTCTGATACATATTCACCATTATCTTTAAAAATCAATGCACATGTTTGCTTTCCAGGTTAGAAAGTTTGTGGATTACTCTGTGGTGTGTGTGTGTGTGTGTGTGTGTGTGTGTGTGTGTAACTAGATTGGAGTCCCTGTTGAGGTAAATGCTGGGTTATTTGGGAACGTGAAGCCATTTTGATGGCGGACAGCAAGCGGGTGGGCCTATCTATCAGAGTTGATGAATAAGGTTGAGATGGAAAGAGGCAGGAGGGAGGGAGGGCGGTGGAGAGATGGAGGGGAGGATGGAGGTAGACGAATCGGAGGGGGGGGGGGGGTCTCGGCTGGATGTCTACCCAGGGAACCAGGCTATAGACAGGTTCACATGATAAAGAGCACTTTTTGCAATGGAGACCCAGTCTGGTGGGTAGAGGGAGAGAGAGATCAGGTCAGTCTGGTGGGTAGAGGGAGAGAGAGATCAGGCCAGTCTGGTGGGTAGAGGTAGAGAGAGATCAGGCCAGTCTGGTGGGTAGAGGTAGAGAGAGATCAGGCCAGTCTGGTGGGTAGAGGGAGAGAGAGATCAGGTCAGTCTGGTGGGTAGAGGGAGAGAGAGATCAGGCCAGTCTGGTGGGTAGAGGTAGAGAGAGATCAGGCCAGTCTGGTGGGTAGAGGTAGAGAGAGATCAGGCCAGTCTGGTGGGTAGAGGGAGAGAGAGATCAGGCCAGTCTGGTGGGTAGAGGGAGAGAGAGATCAGGCCAGTCTGGTGGGTAGAGGGAGAGAGAGATCAGGCCAGTCTGGTGGGTAGAGAGAGATCAGGCCAGTCTGGTGGGTAGAGGTAGAGAGAGATCAGGCCAGTCTGGTGGGTAGAGGTAGAGAGAGATCAGGCCAGTCTGGTGGGTAGAGAGAGATCAGGCCAGTCTGGTGGGTAGAGGTAGAGAGAGATCAGGCCAGTCTGGTGGGTAGAGGTAGAGAGAGATCAGGCCAATCTGGTGGGTAGAGGTAGAGAGAGATCAGGCCAGTCTGGTGGGTAGAGGAAGAGAGAGATCAGGCCAGTCTGGTGGGTAGAGGGAGAGAGAGATCAGGCCAGTCTGGTGGGTAGAGGTAGAGAGAGATCAGGCCAGTCTGGTGGGTAGAGGGAGAGAGAGATCAGGCCAGTCTGGTGGGTAGAGGTAGAGAGAGATCAGGCCAGTCTGGTGGGTAGAGGGAGAGAGAGATCAGGCCAGTCTGGTGGGTAGAGGTAGAGAGAGATCAGGCCAATCTGGTGGGTAGAGGGAGAGAGAGATCAGGCCAGTCTGGTGGGTAGAGAGAGATCAGGCCAGTCTGGTGGGTAGAGAGAGATCAGGCCAGTCTGGTGGGTAGAGGGAGAGAGAGATCAGGCCAGTCTGGTGGGTAGAGGGAGAGAGAGATCAGGCCAGTCTGGTGGGTAGAGGGAGAGAGAGATCAGGCCAGTCTGGTGGGTAGAGGTAGAGAGAGATCAGGCCAGTCTGGTGGGTAGATTGAGAGAGAGATCAGGCCAGTCTGGTGGGTAGAGGTAAAGAGAGATCAGGCCAGTCTGGTGGGTAGAGGGAGAGAGAGATCAGGCCAGTCTGGTGGGTAGAGGTAGATAGAGATCAGGCCAGTCTGGTGGGTAGAGAGAGATCAGGCCAGTCTGGTGGGTAGAGGGAGAGAGAGATCAGGCCAGTCTGGTGGGTAGACGGAGAGAGAGATCAGGCCAGTCTGGTGGGTAGAGGTAGAGATAGATCAGGCCAGTCTGGTGGGTAGAGGGAGAGAGAGATCAGGCCAGTCTGGTGGGTAGAGGGAGAGAGAGATCAGGCCAGTCTGGTGGGTAGAGGTAGAGAGAGATCAGGCCAGTCTGGTGGGTAGAGGTAAAGAGAGATCAGGCCAGTCTGGTGGGTAGAGGGAGAGATCAGGCCAGTCTGGTGGGTAGAGGGAGAGAGAGATCAGGCCAGTCTGGTGGGTAGAGGGAGAGAGAGATCAGGCCAATCTGGTGGGTAGAGGGAGAGAGAGATCAGGCCAGTCTGGTGGGTAGAGGGAGAGAGAGATCAGGCCAATCTGGTGGGTAGAGGTAGAGAGAGATCAGGCCAGTCTGGTGGGTAGAGGGAGAGAGAGATCAGGCCAGTCTGGTGGGTAGAGGGAGAGAGAGATCAGGCCAGTCTTCTGGGTAGAGGGAGAGAGAGATCAGGCCAATCTGGTGGGTAGAGGGAGAGAGAGATCAGGCCAATCTGGTGAGTAGAGGGAGAGATAGATCAGGCCAGTCTGGTGGGTAGAGGTAGAGATAGATCAGGCCAGTCTGGTGGGTAGAGGGAGAGAGAGATCAGGCCAGTCTGGTGGGTAGAGGGAGAGAGAGATCAGGCCAGTCTGGTGGGTAGAGGTAGAGAGAGATCAGGCCAGTCTGGTGGGTAGAGGTAAAGAGAGATCAGGCCAGTCTGGTGGGTAGAGGGAGAGATCAGGCCAGTCTGGTGGGTAGAGGGAGAGAGAGATCAGGCCAGTCTGGTGGGTAGAGGGAGAGAGAGATCAGGCCAATCTGGTGGGTAGAGGGAGAGAGAGATCAGGCCAGTCTGGTGGGTAGAGGGAGAGAGAGATCAGGCCAATCTGGTGGGTAGAGGTAGAGAGAGATCAGGCCAGTCTGGTGGGTAGAGGGAGAGAGAGATCAGGCCAGTCTGGTGGGTAGAGGGAGAGAGAGATCAGGCCAGTCTTCTGGGTAGAGGGAGAGAGAGATCAGGCCAATCTGGTGGGTAGAGGGAGAGAGAGATCAGGCCAATCTGGTGAGTAGAGGGAGAGAGAGATCAGGCCAGTCTGGTGGGTAGAGGGAGAGAGAGATCAGGCCAGTCTGGTGGGTAGAGGTAGAGAGAGATCAGGCCAGTCTGGTGGGTAGAGGGAGAGAGAGATCAGGCCAGTCTGGTGGGTAGAGGTAGAGAGAGATCAGGCCAGTCTGGTGGGTAGAGGGAGAGAGAGATCAGGCCAGTCTGGTGGGTAGAGGTAGAGAGAGATCAGGCCAATCTGGTGGGTAGAGGGAGAGAGAGATCAGGCCAGTCTGGTGGGTAGAGAGAGATCAGGCCAGTCTGGTGGGTAGAGAGAGATCAGGCCAGTCTGGTGGGTAGAGGGAGAGAGAGATCAGGCCAGTCTGGTGGGTAGAGGGAGAGAGAGATCAGGTCAGTCTGGTGGGTAGAGGGAGAGAGAGATCAGGCCAGTCTGGTGGGTAGAGGTAGAGAGAGATCAGGCCAGTCTGGTGGGTAGATTGAGAGAGAGATCAGGCCAGTCTGGTGGGTAGAGGTAAAGAGAGATCAGGCCAGTCTGGTGGGTAGAGGGAGAGAGAGATCAGGACAGTCTGGTGGGTAGAGGTAGATAGAGATCAGGCCAGTCTGGTGGGTAGAGAGAGATCAGGCCAGTCTGGTGGGTAGAGGGAGAGAGAGATCAGGCCAGTCTGGTGGGTAGACGGAGAGAGAGATCAGGCCAGTCTGGTGGGTAGAGGTAGAGATAGATCAGGCCAGTCTGGTGGGTAGAGGGAGAGAGAGATCAGGCCAGTCTGGTGGGTAGAGGGAGAGAGAGATCAGGCCAGTCTGGTGGGTAGAGGTAGAGAGAGATCAGGCCAGTCTGGTGGGTAGAGGTAAAGAGAGATCAGGCCAGTCTGGTGGGTAGAGGGAGAGATCAGGCCAGTCTGGTGGGTAGAGGGAGAGAGAGATCAGGCCAGTCTGGTGGGTAGAGGGAGAGAGAGATCAGGCCAATCTGGTGGGTAGAGGGAGAGAGAGATCAGGCCAGTCTGGTGGGTAGAGGGAGAGAGAGATCAGGCCAATCTGGTGGGTAGAGGTAGAGTGAGATCAGGCCAGTCTGGTGGGTAGAGGGAGAGAGAGATCAGGCCAGTCTGGTGGGTAGAGGGAGAGAGAGATCAGGCCAGTCTTCTGGGTAGAGGGAGAGAGAGATCAGGCCAATCTGGTGGGTAGAGGGAGAGAGAGATCAGGCCAATCTGGTGAGTAGAGGGAGAGAGAGATCAGGCCAGTCTGGTGGGTAGAGGTAGAGAGAGATCAGGCCAGTCTGGTGGGTAGAGGGAGAGAGAGATCAGGCCAGTCTGGTGGGTAGAGGTAGAGACAGATCAGGCCAGTCTGGTGGGTAGAGGTAGAGAGAGATCAGGCCAGTCTGGTGGGTAGAGGTAGAGAGAGATCAGGCCAGTCTGGTGGGTAGAGGGAGAGAGAGATCAGGCCAGTCTGGTGGGTAGAGGGAGAGAGAGATCAGGCCAATCTGGTGGGTAGAGGTAGAGAGAGATCAGGCCAGTCTGGTGGGTAGAGGGAGAGAGAGATCAGGCCAGTCTGGTGGGTAGACGGAGAGAGAGATCAGGCCAGTCTGGTGGGTAGAGGGAGAGAGAGATCAGGCCAGTCTGGTGGGTAGAGGGAGAGAGAGATCAGGCCAGTCTGGTGGGTAGAGGGAGAGAGAGATCAGGTCAGTCTGGTGGGTAGAGGGAGAGAGAGATCAGGCCAGTCTTCTGGGTAGAGGGAGAGAGAGATCAGGCCAATCTGGTGGGTAGAGGGAGAGAGAGATCAGGCCAATCTGGTGAGTAGAGGGAGAGAGAGATCAGGCCAGTCTGGTGGGTAGAGGTAGAGAGAGATCAGGCCAGTCTGGTGGATAGAGGGAGAGAGAGATCAGGCCAGTCTGGTGGGTAGAGGTAGAGACAGATCAGGCCAGTCTGGTGGGTAGAGGTAGAGAGAGATCAGGCCAGTCTGGTGGGTAGACGGAGAGAGAGATCAGGCCAGTCTGGTGGGTAGAGGGAGAGAGAGATCAGGCCAGTCTGGTGGGTAGAGGGAGAGAGAGATCAGGTCAGTCTGGTGGGTAGAGGGAGAGAGAGATCAGGCCAGTCTGGTGGGTAGAGGTAGAGAGAGATCAGGCCAGTCTGGTGGGTAGATTGAGAGAGAGATCAGGCCAGTCTGGTGGGTAGAGGTAAAGAGAGATCAGGCCAGTCTGGTGGGTAGAGGGAGAGAGAGATCAGGACAGTCTGGTGGGTAGAGGTAGATAGAGATCAGGCCAGTCTGGTGGGTAGAGAGAGATCAGGCCAGTCTGGTGGGTAGAGGGAGAGAGAGATCAGGCCAGTCTGGTGGGTAGACGGAGAGAGAGATCAGGCCAGTCTGGTGGGTAGAGGTAGAGATAGATCAGGCCAGTCTGGTGGGTAGAGGGAGAGAGAGATCAGGCCAGTCTGGTGGGTAGAGGGAGAGAGAGATCAGGCCAGTCTGGTGGGTAGAGGTAGAGAGAGATCAGGCCAGTCTGGTGGGTAGAGGTAAAGAGAGATCAGGCCAGTCTGGTGGGTAGAGGGAGAGAGAGATCAGGCCAGTCTGGTGGGTAGAGGGAGAGAGAGATCAGGCCAGTCTGGTGGGTAGAGGGAGAGAGAGATCAGGCCAATCTGGTGGGTAGAGGGAGAGAGAGATCAGGCCAGTCTGGTGGGTAGAGGGAGAGAGAGATCAGGCCAATCTGGTGGGTAGAGGTAGAGAGAGATCAGGCCAGTCTGGTGGGTAGAGGGAGAGAGAGATCAGGCCAGTCTGGTGGGTAGAGGGAGAGAGAGATCAGGCCAGTCTTCTGGGTAGAGGGAGAGAGAGATCAGGCCAATCTGGTGGGTAGAGGGAGAGAGAGATCAGGCCAATCTGGTGAGTAGAGGGAGAGAGAGATCAGGCCAGTCTGGTGGGTAGAGGTAGAGAGAGATCAGGCCAGTCTGGTGGGTAGAGGGAGAGAGAGATCAGGCCAGTCTGGTGGGTAGAGGTAGAGACAGATCAGGCCAGTCTGGTGGGTAGAGGTAGAGAGAGATCAGGCCAGTCTGGTGGGTAGAGGTAGAGAGAGATCAGGCCAGTCTGGTGGGTAGAGGGAGAGAGAGATCAGGCCAGTCTGGTGGGTAGAGGGAGAGAGAGATCAGGCCAATCTGGTGGGTAGAGGTAGAGAGAGATCAGGCCAGTCTGGTGGGTAGAGGGAGAGAGAGATCAGGCCAGTCTGGTGGGTAGACGGAGAGAGAGATCAGGCCAGTCTGGTGGGTAGAGGGAGAGAGAGATCAGGCCAGTCTGGTGGGTAGAGGGAGAGAGAGATCAGGCCAGTCTGGTGGGTAGAGGGAGAGAGAGATCAGGTCAGTCTGGTGGGTAGAGGGAGAGAGAGATCAGGCCAGTCTTCTGGGTAGAGGGAGAGAGAGATCAGGCCAATCTGGTGGGTAGAGGGAGAGAGAGATCAGGCCAATCTGGTGAGTAGAGGGAGAGAGAGATCAGGCCAGTCTGGTGGGTAGAGGTAGAGAGAGATCAGGCCAGTCTGGTGGATAGAGGGAGAGAGAGATCAGGCCAGTCTGGTGGGTAGAGGTAGAGACAGATCAGGCCAGTCTGGTGGGTAGAGGTAGAGAGAGATCAGGCCAGTCTGGTGGGTAGAGGTAGAGAGAGATCAGGCCAGTCTGGTGGGTAGAGGGAGAGAGAGATCAGGCCAGTCTGGTGGGTAGAGGGAGAGAGAGATCAGGCCAATCTGGTGGGTAGAGGTAGAGAGAGATCAGGCCAGTCTGGTGGGTAGAGGTAGAGAGAGATCAGGCCAGTCTGGTGGGTAGAGGTAGAGAGAGATCAGGCCAGTCTGGTGGGTAGAGGGAGAGAGAGATCAGGCCAGTCTGGTGGGTAGAGGGAGAGAGAGATCAGGCCAGTCTGGTGGGTAGAGGGAGAGAGAGATCAGGCCAGTCTGGTGGGTAGAGGGAGAGAGAGATCAGGCCAGTCTGGTGGGTAGAGGTAGAGAGAGATCAGGCCAATCTGGTGGGTAGAGGTAGAGAGAGATCAGGCCAGTCTGGTGGGTAGAGGGAGAGAGAGATCAGGCCAGTCTGGTGGGTAGAGGGAGAGAGAGATCAGGCCAGTCTGGTGGGTAGAGGTAGAGAGAGATCAGGCCAGTCTGGTGGGTAGAGGGAGAGAGAGATCAGGCCAGTCTGGTGGGTAGAGGTAGAGAGAGATCAGGCCAATCTGGTGGGTAGAGGGAGAGAGAGATCAGGCCAGTCTGGTGGGTAGAGGGAGAGAGAGATCAGGCCAATCTGGTGGGTAGAGGGAGAGAGAGATCAGGCCAGTCTGGTGGGTAGAGGGAGTGAGAGATCAGGCCAATCTGGTGGGTAGAGGTAGAGAGAGATCAGGCCAGTCTGGTGGGTAGAGGGAGAGAGAGATCAGGCCAATCTGGTGGGTAGAGGGAGAGAGAGATCAGGCCAGTCTGGTGGGTAAAGGGAGAGAGAGATCAGGCCAGTCTGGTGGGTAGAGGGAGAGAGAGATCAGGCCAGTCTGGTGGGTAAAGGGAGAGAGAGATCAGGCCAGTCTGGTGGGTAGAGGGAGAGAGAGATCAGGCCAATCTGGTGGGTAGAGGTAGAGAGAGATCAGGCCAGTCTGGTGGGTAGAGGGAGAGAGAGATCAGGCCAGTCTGGTGGGTAGAGGGAGAGCGAGATCAGGCCAGTCTGGTGGGTAGAGGGAGAGAGAGATCAGGCCAATCTGGTGAGTAGAGGGAGAGAGAGATCAGGCCAGTCTGGTGGGTAGAGGTAGAGAGAGATCAGGCCAGTCTGGTGGGTAGAGGTAGAGAGAGATCAGGCCAGTCTGGTGGGTAGAGGTAGAGAGAGATCAGGCCAATCTGGTGGGTAGAGGGAGAGAGAGATCAGGCCAGTCTGGTGGGTAAAGGGAGAGAGAGATCAGGCCAGTCTGGTGGGTAGAGGGAGAGACAGATCATGCCAGTCTGGTGGGTAGAGAGAGATCAATCCAGTCTGGTGGGTAGAGGGAGAGAGAGATCAGGCCAGTCTGGTGGGTAGAGGGAGAGAGAGATCAGGCCAGTCTGGTGGGTAGAGGGAGAGAGAGATCAGGCCAGTCTGGTGGGTAGAGGGAGAGAGAGATCAGGCCAGTCTG
The DNA here is from genome assembly GCF_013265735.2 of Oncorhynchus mykiss. Lineage (NCBI taxonomy): Eukaryota > Metazoa > Chordata > Actinopteri > Salmoniformes > Salmonidae > Oncorhynchus > Oncorhynchus mykiss. Next base: position 88,762,930 of record NC_048569.1, read on the forward strand.
GTGGGTAGAGGGAGAGAGAGATCAGGCCAGTCTGGTGGGTAGAGGGAGAGATCAGGCCAGTCTGGTGGGCAGAGGAAGAGAGAGAGCAGGCTAGAGGACAGAGGATAGGAAACAGAGGGAAGAGAGAGGTACAGTGTTAGCAATTAGTCAGGGAGGTACAGAGTAGGCCTTCACAGTAGAAGTACAGTGTTAGTAATTAGTCATGGAGGTACAGAGTAGGCCTTCACAGTAGAAGTACAGTGTTAGTAATTAGTCATGGAGGTACAGAGTAGGCCTTCACAGTAGAAGTACAGTGTGAGTAATTAGTCATTTAGGTACAGAGTAGGCCTTCACAGTAGAAGTACAGTGTTAGTAATTAGTCATGGAGGTACAGAGTAGGCCTTCACAGTAGAAGTACAGTGTTAGTAATTAGTCAGGGAGGTACAGAGTAGGCCTTCACAGTAGAAGTACAGTACCTAATGACATTCACTGTTTTTCAATTCCCCCACAGTATTACTTGATAAACACACATAAAACACAGTGAAACCTTCATGACAACATGTCAGTACACAGTCATTATCACTAGTAGTACTTTGGGGACATCATCACTGTAGCATGGCTGCCCATTATCCTGTCAGAAGCATGTTAACACACCACTGTCATTCATGGCCATCTGTGCCGACTGCGTGGCCAAAGAGCTCTATTTTCATGTCGTCCAACCAAAGTAAACGCCTGGAGTTGCTAAACGGCATTGGCACTTGGATTGGAATCGGTGCTTTGGACAGAAGACATGAAAATAGAGCTGTGCAGTGATAAATGGGAACAAACTGTTCTGTCCTCTTCTCTTGTCTTTTTTTAACCATGAATAATAGATGCTGTGCTCCACTCCACAGTGTTGGCTGTCTGTCCGTCCGTCCGTCCGTCCGTCTGTGTCTGTCACCTCTTCACACATTGGCCTACCTACCCCCCACCCTCCACTGTGTGTGTCTGAGCTTGATTCCAATGGCCTGGGGACCTCTTCACCACAATATATTACTAGATCATTAGATTATATTAAATTCATTCTTTTCTCAGGTTATTATGAAAAATAAGTGTTTTTATGACATCAAACTGTTTAACTACTGTATCTGTGCAGTGTCCAGTCAGACTTGCATTCACATGCCCCCTAGTGCGACCCTAGGCTTACTGCAGGCCAGGACTGCTGCTAGAGACAAAGCAGAGACAAAATCACCAGCAGCACTACTCTTCACATAGAGATAATTGAGGGAAATAGATAAATTAGCAAGCACAGATATCCACATGTATAGCATATGTACACAACTTACATTGAAGCACATATACATCTTGCATTTCATCATAACTCAAACTATGAATATCGTCTACCATCAGATATGCGTTTCTTGATATGCAGTGGGGTCCGAAATTACTGACACCCTTGATAAAAATCAGCAAAAATGACTGTATAAAGTAAATCATTAAAATACTGAGCTATATTGTATGCTCAACATTTTTTGGGAAATTACATTATTTTATACTAATACAATTGCTTAGATAAAGAGATTTTGTTTAACAATAATTTAAAGATATATATCAACGATGTCCCTCTTGCTGCTGGTGATTCTCTGATCCACCTCTACTCAGACAACACCATTCTGTATACTTCTGGCCCCTCCTGTGTTAACTAACCTCCAGACGAGCTTCAATGCCATACAACTCTCCTTCCGTGGCCTCCAACTGCCCTTAAACGCAAGTAAAACTAAATGCATGCTCTTCAACCGATCACTGCCCGCACCTGCCCACCTGACTAGCATCACTACTCTGGACGGCTCAGACTTAGAATACGTGGATAACTACAAACACCTAGGTGTCTGGTTAGACTAAAAACTCTCCTTCCAGACTCACATTATTAAGCATCTCCAATCCCAAATTAAATCAAGAATAGTCTTTCTATTTCGCAACAAAGCCTCCTTCACTCACGGCGCCAAACTTACCCTCGTAAAACTGACCATCCTACCAATCCTTGACTTCGGCGATGACATCTACAAAATAGTTTCCAATATTCTACTCGGCAAATTGGATGTAGTCTATCACAGTGCCATCCGTTTTGTTACCAAAGAACCATACACCACCCACCACTGTGACCTGTATGCTCTAGTCGGCTGGCCCTCGCTACATATTCGTCGCCAGACCCACTGGCTCCAGGTCATCTACAAGTCGATGCTAGGTAAAGCGCCGCCTTATCTCAGCTCACTGGTCACCATAGCAGCACCCACCCGTAGCATGCGTTCCAGCAGGTATATCTCACTGGTCATCCCTAAAGCCAACACCTTTGGCCGCCTTTCCTTCCAGTTCTCTGCTGCCTGTGACTGGAACGAATTGCAAAAATGACTGAAGCTGAAGACTTTTATATCCCTCACCAACTTTAAACATCTGCTATCTGAGCAGCTAATCGATCGCTGCAGCTGTACATAGTCCATCTGCAAATAGCCCACCCAATCTACCTACATCCTCCCCATATTGTTTTTATTTACACACCAGTATCACTACGTACACACCATCATCTGCTCATCATCATCTGCTCATCTATCACTCCAGTGTTAATCTGCTAAATTGTAATTGCTTTTCTACTATGGCCTATTTATTGCCTTTCCACCTCATGCCAACTGCACACACTGTATATAGACTCTTTTTTCCCCCTATTGTGTTATTGACTGTACGCTTGTTTACTCCATGTGTAACTCTGTGTTGTCTGTTCACACTGCTATGCTTTATCTTGGCCAGGTCGCAGTTGTAAATGAGAACTTGTTCTCAACTAGCCTACCTGGTTAAATAAAGGTGAAATAAAAAAAAATAAAAAAAATATATACTGTATATTGAGAAGCCAGAAATCTTGCTTCTTTGTTATTGACCAAATACTTATTTTCCACCATAATTTGCAAATACATTCATTAAAAATCCTACAATGTGATTTTCTGGATTTTTTTTCTCATTTTGTCTGTCATAGTTGAAGTGTACCTATGATGAAAATTACAGGCCTCTCTCATCTTTTTAAGTGGGAGAACTTGCACAATTGGTGGCTGACTAAATACTTTTTTGCCCCACTGTATATACACTCACCTCTGTTCTACTGTTCTACTGCGCTCCGTGTCACAGTAGGCTGTACTACTCCTCACCTCTGTTCTACTGTTCTACTGCGCTCCATGTCACAGTAGGTTGTACTACTCCTCACCTCTGTTCTACTGTTCTACTGCGCTCCATGTCACAGTAGGTTGTACTACTCCTCACCTCTGTTCTACTGTTCTACTGCGCTCCATGTCACAGTAGGCTGTACTACTCCTCACCTCTGTTCTACTGTTCTACTGTTCTACTGCGCTCCATGTCACAGTAGGCTGTACTACTCCTCACCTCTGTTCTACTGTTCTACTGTTCTACTGCGCTCCATGTCACAGTAGGCTGTACTACTCCTCACCTCTGTTCTACTGTTCTACTGCCTGACTGCATCTCCTACAAAGGTTCTGGGGACCATGTGCATTTCTATTGGTTTGGGATTGTCGCTATTGTTGAGCTCCTGATATCCAAATAGATGGAGATGGTATATAGCCTATGCCAGGGACTGTGGTGCATTTCAACAGTCACACACCTTCAATCTGACATGGGATTGTGTTGTATTATGTGCCAAGTGTTTTGTTATGTTAACAATTTCGTCATATTGCTTGTGTGTGTGGGTGCATGTGCGTGTGGGTGTGTGTGTGTGTGTGTGTGTGTGTGTGTGTGTGTGTGTGTGTGTGTGTGTGTGTGTGTGTGTGTGTGTGTGTGTGGGGGGGGGGGGGGTGTGCGTGTGCGTGTGCGTGTGTGTGTGTGTGTGTGGGTGCGTGTGCGTGTGTGTGTGTGTGTGTGTGTGTGTGATTGAGGCAGAGGGCTGAGATACAGAGAGAGAGAGAAGGAAAGGAAGGAAAGACAGAGAGCAATAGGTAAATTAATATTTTGTTCCATGTCTCTCGGCTGTTTGCTCATTCTTGCTCTGTGCGCCAAGAGTCCTGTTGGAGCGGCTCACAGGATGTGGACAAATTAAATACGCAGCATGTCACTGGAATACCAATTTTATCCCCTTTACGTGTGTGTGTGTGTGTGTGTGTGTGTGTGTGTGTGTGTGTGTGTGTGTGTGTGGCAATGGTCCTCAAAATTGATAAAAGGTAGGAAATACAGTTCTGTTAAATGTACCTGCTGAATAATGGAGATACTCAACTATTTTTTAATTAAAAAATTACATCAAACATTGAGTGTATTATAGTACATAAACAATAGTATAATGAGAGACTTCAGCTATTCAATTGAATGTGAAATGTCATATTCTAGGGATGGCCATTTGAGATCATTTTTAACTGCCTGTCAACTTGGCTTTCCCACAAAGTGCAACATTGCTTATTCATGATTTTATGTAATCTAGAATATTAAACACAAGGTGGAAAGGTTTTGTGTCAAAATAGCAGCCACTTGATGTGAACATCAACATACAGTGCATTCGGAAAGGATTCAGACCCATTCCATCTTTCCAGATTTTGTTACGTTACAGCCTTATTGTAAAATGGATTAAATAAATAAAACAATCTCAAATTTACACACAATACCCCATTAAGCGAAACAAAAAAGTTGTTGTTGTTGTTTGTTTTTTTTAAACATTTTTGCAAATCTATTCAAATTAAAAAACAGAAATACCTTATTTACAAAGTATTCAGACCCTTTGCTATGAGACTCTAAATTGAGCTCAAGTGCATCCTGTTTCCATTGATCATCCTTTAGATGTTTCTACAACATGATTGGAGTCCACCTGTGGTCAATTCAATTGATTGGCACACACCTGTCTATATAAGGTCACACAGTTGACAGTGCATGTCAGAGCAAAAATCAAGTAATGAGGTCGAATTAATTGTCTGTAGAGCTCAGAGACAGGATTGAGTCAAGGCACAGATCTGGGGAAAGGTACCAAAAAAATATATGCGTTTTTGAAGGTCCTCAAGAACACAGTGGCCTCCATCATTCTTAAATGGAAGAAGTTTGGAACCACCGGCCGCCCGGCCAAACTGAGCAATCGGGGGAGAAGGACTGTGGTCAGGGAGGTGACCAAGAACCCGATGATCACTCTGACAGAGCTCCAGAGTTCCTCTGTGGAGATGGGAGATCCTCCCAGAAGGAAAATTGTCTCTGCAGCACTCCACCAATCAGGCCTTTATGGTAGAGCAGCCAGACGGAAGCCACTCCTCAGTTCTGTGGGCGGTAACCGAAAGGTTGCTGGATCGAAGCCCCGAGCTGACACCACTCATCAACTGGCAAATACCATCCCTATGGTGAAGCATGGTGGTGGCAGCATCATGCTGTGGGAAAGTTTTTCAGTGGCAGGGACTGGGAGACTAGTCAGGATCGAGGCCTAGATGAACGGAGCGTGTACATTGATGATATATATTTATATTTTTAATACATTTTAGAATAAGGCTGCAACGTAACAAAATGTGAAAAAAGTCAAGGGGACTGAATACTTTCCGAATGCACTGTATATCACTCTAAGGCATATTTCTTTGACAATAGGGGAAATGAAAAAAAATTGCTCGATTGCATTAGACATGTTGATTTTTTGTGTCTGCTTTCTTTTCTGAGTGGTGTCGTGTCTTTGGCTATGCCGGATTAAGTGATATGACATGCTATTCTATAAAATCCTTTCTCCGTAATTAATATTACCTGATTGAGCTAATCATGTAAATGTAATTAACTAGAGAGTCAGGGCACCACAAAATAATATTTATAGAGCTGTTATCTTCCGAATAAACTCTTAAAGACCTAGTAATATTTTACATCAATAGCAGTCAATATTAATCGTCACCTTAATTCAGTCTCATCTGAAAGTTGTAAATTCACGAATCCTGGCTAACAAGTTGAATCAGCAATACCAAATTGGGTTTAATTATTTATTTACTAACTAATCACACAGAATTACATATACAAAGAATGAATCATACCTTGATTACAAATTATATCATAAAGGAAAACATCCCTAGCAGACGTAACAGATATGAAAAGGGGCTGGGTTTAAGTGAAAGAGCGGGAAGACTGAGGAACAAAGGGAGAAGCTGTGCTATCGTAAATACAGTATCTTATGCATTCTAAATTACCGCCCATTTGGAAAAGGAAAATGCAATAAATATTTACTCTGAGCTGCGCTTCTGTAGGTTGGTGGTAGATGGAAGAATGTCTCTGGTGGTAAATTGATATGTTGTAGTAACGTTGTTGTGTGGTAGACGGGATACTCTGTCTGTTCTTTCCTAGCCCACGTTTGCAGCTGCTGTTGCTAACTCACTCTGTAGTGAATAAGAGTTCAAAGTTCATACCATTCGCAACCAAAGCTCACGCTGAGGTTGGCTTAGTTCTGTAGTTGACATGTTAGTCCTTTTAACGCAGAGGCTGCAGACCTCACTTACTTGGAACAGGAGGTTACATTTTTGTCAAGGCTTTATATAGTGGAGCGAGAAGGGTGTGTCTGAAAAGTTTTATAACCCATGTCTCTTCACAGTGGCGGGCCACTGATTGAGCAAAGCACTAACCTTATGAAAACCCAAATCTCTCATTTGGAAGCTAAAATTACATTTAATCTCTTCACCAATAATTTTATATTCAAACATTTAAATTGAACAACAATTCCATGTGATTCCGATAACTCTGATGTGTAGACTTTCCACTGTTGTATCCGACGAAGGGGAATAATAACTGGAAATAGGCCATTTTCTCTCCTCTCATTTAATACACATCAATATATCATTTATAAACGTGAGTTAAAACCTTTTTGCCCAATTTCCAACGATACCCTCATCATTGTGAGAGATTGTGTGTGTGTGTGTGTGTATGCCTGCTCCTTTGTATCAGAGAGAGTGCTTCCATTACTCTGGTGTGGCAGCAGCTTATTCATCTACAATACCTGTTCAGCTGTGGATCTCCTCTTCTTTAACCTCTACAATACCTGTTCAGCTGTGGATCACCTCTTCTTTAACCTCTACAATACCTGTTCAGCTGTGGATCACCTCTTCTTTAACCTCTACAATATCTGTTCAGCTGTGGATCACCTCTTCTTTAACCTCTACAATATCTGTTCAGCTGTGGATCACCTCTTCTTTAACTTCTACAATACCTGTTCAGCTGTGGATCTCCTCTTCTTTAACTTCTACAATACCTGTTCAGCTGTGGATCTCCTCTTCTTTAACCTCTACAATACCTGTTCAGCTGTGGATCACCTCTTCTTTAACCTCTACAATATCTGTTCAGCTGTGGATCTCCTCTTCTTTAACCTCTACAATATCTGTTCAGCTGTGGATCACCTCTTCTTTAACCTCTACAATACCTGTTCAGCTGTGGATCTCCTCTTCTTTAACCTCTACAATACCTGTTCAGCTGTGGATCACCTCTTCTTTAACCTCTACAATACCTGTTCAGCTGTGGATCACCTCTTCTTTAACTTCTACAATACCTGTTCAGCTGTGGATCACCTCTTCTTTAACCTCTACAATATCTGTTCAGCTGTGGATCACCTCTTCTTTAACCTCTACAATATCTGTTCAGCTGTGGATCACCTCTTCTTTAACCTCTACAATATATGTTCAGCTGTGGATCACCTCTTCTTTAACCTCTACAATATCTGTTCAGCTGTGGATCACCTCTTCTTTAACCTCTACAATATCTGTTCAGCTGTGGATCACCTCTTCTTTAACCTCTACAATATCTGTTCAGCTGTGGATCACCTCTTCTTTAACCTCTACAATATCTGTTCAGCTGTGGATCACCTCTTCTTTAACCTCTACAATATCTGTTCAGCTGTGGATCACCTCTTCTTTAACCTCTACAATACCTGTTCAGCTGTGGATCACCTCTTCTTTAACCTCTACAATACCTGTTCAGCTGTGGATCTCCTCTTCTTTAACCTCTACAATACCTGTTCAGCTGTGGATCACCTCTTCTTTAACCTCTACAATATCTGTTCAGCTGTGGATCACCTCTTCTTTAACTTCTACAATACCTGTTCAGCTGTGGATCACCTCTTCTTTAACCTCTACAATATCTGTTCAGCTGTGGATCACCTCTTCTTTAACCTCTACAATATCTGTTCAGCTGTGGATCACCTCTTCTTTAACCTCTACAATATCTGTTCAGCTGTGGATCACCTCTTCTTTAACCTCTACAATATCTGTTCAGCTGTGGATCACCTCTTCTTTAACCTCTACAATATCTGTTCAGCTGTGGATCACCTCTTCTTTAACCTCTACAATATCTGTTCAGCTGTGGATCACCTCTTCTTTAACCTCTACAATACCTGTTCAGCTGTGGATCACCTCTTCTTTAACCTCTACAATACCTGTTCAGCTGTGGATCACCTCTTCTTTAACCTCTACAATATCTGTTCAGCTGTGGATCACCTCTTCTTTAACCTCTACAATATCTGTTCAGCTGTGGATCACCTCTTCTTTAACCTCTACAATACCTGTTCAGCTGTGGATCTCCTCTTCTTTAACCTCTACAATACCTGTTCAGCTGTGGATCACCTCTTCTTTAACCTCTACAATATCTGTTCAGCTGTGGATCACCTCTTCTTTAACTTCTACAATACCTGTTCAGCTGTGGATCACCTCTTCTTTAACCTCTACAATACCTGTTCAGCTGTGGATCACCTCTTCTTTAACCTCTACAATATCTGTTCAGCTGTGGATCACCTCTTCTTTAACCTCTACAATATCTGTTCAGCTGTGGATCACCTCTTCTTTAACCTCTACAATATCTGTTCAGCTGTGGATCACCTCTTCTTTAACCTCTACAATATCTGTTCAGCTGTGGATCACCTCTTCTTTAACCTCTACAATACCTGTTCAGCTGTGGATCTCCTCTTCTTTAACCTCTACAATACCTGTTCAGCTGTGGATCACCTCTTCTTTAACCTCTACAATACCTGTTCAGCTGTGGATCACCTCTTCTTTAACCTCTACAATACCTGTTCAGCTGTGGATCACCTCTTCTTTAACCTCTACAATACCTGTTCAGCTGTGGATCACCTCTTCTTTAACGTCTACAATATCTGACACACATTAGAATAGCTAGATAGCTGGATATGCTAATCCATAATTGGGATGCTTCTTTCTTTATTTCTTTCTTTCTTTTGTCTTCTAATTGATTTCCAAAAGTGGGAATTTCACAGCTGCTCTCAATTCTACTTGGCCTCTTCTATATGAATCCCAGATGTTGTTTAACTACCCTTTAACTGCTAGTTGCGTATACCGGGTAGGCAGACTTATTTTACGTGATCTTTTATTCAAATAAACTGTCTGGTTCCGGGCCATGAATCAGCTTGTCTGATTGAGGCATGGGTCTGGCCGTCACATTTCAGGCTGAGATAGCAGCTAGCTATGTTATTAGCAAATACATCTATAAGGCTCCAAATGAACACCAACAAACAAACAGCCACTTTATTCTGGTGGGCTGGTGAAACCATGGCAGCAGATGTGGTTAGCACCAGTGTCACGCCCTGACCTTAGAGAGACTTTTTATGTCTCTATTTGGTTTGGGAATTCTATGTTTTTGTTTTCTATGATTTTGTGTTTCTATGTTTTGGCCGGGTAGGGTTCTCAATCAGGGACAGCTGTCTATCGTTGTCTCTTATTGGGAACTATACTTAGGTAGCCCTTTCCCTCCTTTCAGTGTGGGAAGTTAACTTTGGTTGTGGTACTTAGCTCACTTCACCCCTACCTACATGTACAAATGACCTCAACGAACCTGTACCCCCGCACACTGACTCGGTACTGGTACCCCCTGTAAATTGCCTCATTATTGTTATTTTAGTGTGTTACTTTAAAAAAATATACTTTTGTTTATTTGGTTAATATTTTCTTAACTCTTCTTGAACTACACTGTTGGTTAAGTAAGCATTTCACAGTAAGGTCTGCACTGGTTAAGGGCTTGTTAGTAAGCATTTCACAGTAAGGTCTACACTGGTTAAGGGCTTGTTAGTAAGCATTTCACAGTAAGGTCTACACTGGTATTTGGCGCATGTGACAAATAAAGTTTGATTTGATTTGTTGAGAAAAGTAGCAAAACTTTTGTAGTTCTTGATAGCTAAAGTTATATCTTTCAAAAAACACATACTGAACAGCTCATGTCATAGATAGAAGCATTCTACGTGGCAGACCAATCCAAACTCATCTCCCACCATGTCCAGCCCATCCATTATCTCAGCCAATCATGGCTAGCGAGAAGGTTCCTGGCTTTTTCTGTGGCTAAACCAACTAGGCTTGTAATTGAACTATTTTATTTATATTTGTGAATGGAATACAAGTGTGTTACTAAGGCACATGAAAGTTCACATGTCCCAGAAGGCATTTCTGCCAAAAAACGCATTTTGATCAACAACAACAAAAAAGTAATGGCCTACACTACCGGTCAAAAGTTTTAGAACAACTACTCGTTCAAGGGTTTTCCTTTATTTTTACTACATTGCAGAATAGTAGTGAAGACATCAACCCTATGAAATAACACATATGGAATCATGTAGTAACTAAAAAAGTGTTCAAAAAAATCTAAATATATTTTAGATTTCAGATTCTTGAAATTGCCACCCTTTGCCTTTGTAACGGATGTGAAACGGCTAGCTTAGTTAGTGGTGTGCGCTAAATAGCGTTTCAATCGGTGACGTCACTTGCTCTGAGACCTTGAAGTAGTAGTTCCCCTTGCTCTGCAAGAGCCGCGGCTTTTGTGGAGCGATGGGTAACGATGCTTCGAGGGTGATTGTTGTTGATGTGTGCAGAGGGTCCCTGGTTTGCGCCCGGGTATGGGCGAGGGGACGGTCTAAAGTTATAGTGTTACACCTTGATAACAGCTTTGTACACTCTTGGCATTCTCTCAACCAGCTCCATGTGGTAGTCACCTGGAATGCATTTCAATTAACAGGTGTGCCTTCTTTAAATTTAATTTGTGGAATTTCTTTCCGTCTTTATGCCTTTGAGCCAATCAGTGGTGTTGTGACAAGATAGCCCTATTTGGTAATAGAGGACAATGATCCAACACACATCCAGGCTGTGTAAGGGCTATTTTACCAAGAAGGAGAGTGAGGGCATCAGATGACCTGGCCTCCACATTCCCCTGACCTCAACTAAATTGAGATGGTTTGGGATGAGTCGGACCGCAGAGTGAAGGAAAAGCAACCAACAAGTGCTCAGCATATGTGGGAACTCCTTCATGACTGTTGGAAAAGCATTCCAGGTGAAGCTGGTTGAGAGAATGCCAAGCATGTGCAAAGCTGCCATCAAGGCAAAGGGTGGCTATATGAAGAATCTCAAATATAAAATATATTTTGATTCGTTCAACACTTTTTTAGTTACTACATGATTCCGTTTGTGTTATTTCATAGTTTTGATGTCTACACTATTATTCTACATTGTAGAATTTTTTTAGAAAAACCCTTGAATGAGTATGTCTTCTAAAACCTTTGACCGGTAGTGTATATAACCACTTAGCTGACCACCTGTCACAAATACATCCCCAACCTCCCCACCCCTCCCTCTCTCTTTCTCTCTCTCTGTCTCTCTCTCTCATATAACTCCAATGATGCAATGACTCCTATGCTAATGCCAGCTACCTACGCTAATGGTATCTCCTATGGGGACAGCTGAAAACCCCTTCAAGGTTCTAGATAGCATCTTTTTTTCTAATAGTGAATGCTAATGTAGGCAGCATTCCTACAACCTTTTTACTCTTGATGATAATAGCAACAGATTCCCCTGAGCGTGTGTAGAAAGCATATAGGGTGTGTGGTGGAGGCCGTGGTGAGAGAGCGGGCAGGGAACAGTGGATTGGCTGGTGTGTTTTGTGGTGTGACCAGGGCCTCACCTCTCGGCTGACATTTAACAAGGTCTTTACTCGTGTGTGTGTGTGTGTGTGTGTGTGTGTGTGTGTGTGTGTGTGTGTGTGTGTGTGTGTGTGTGTGTGTGTGTGTGTTTGTGCGTGTGAGTGAGTGTGTGGCTAGTGCATTTGTCACACGGAGCAGAAGAGCGGAATTTAAATGATGCTCCTGAAAGAACCAGAGATGCACAGAGGAGGCAGTGCAGGTCAAACACTTACGCATCCACATCTCTCTCACTCTTTATTCTCTCTCTCTTTATTCTCTCTCCCTTTATTCTCTATCTCTCTCTTTATTCTCTCTCTCTTTATTCTCTCTCTCTCATTATTTTCTCTCTCTCTCTATTCTATCTCTCTATCTTTATTCTCTCTCTTTATTCTCTCTATCTTTATTCTCTCTCTCTTTATTCTCTCTCTCTTTATTCTCTCTCTTTATTCTCTCTATCTTTATTTTCTCTTGCTCTCTCTCTTTTGCTCTCTCACACACACATTCATGTTTGGGTCTGTGGTTGAGTGTGGATCAGTAAGGGAAGCACTAAGGGAATATGGTTGACTTCTCTTATTTCACGCATGTGTGCATTGTCTATGTGTGTAACATCTCTGATCAATGTTCTCCCGCTCTCTCTTTCTCTCGCTCAGTTGGGGGGCCAAGGGAAGCCCCAGAGGTGTGTGCTCTGCCTGACCAGGTTCCTGTGGCACTACACAGGCTGATAGAAGCTCTGGAGAGACAAGGTAAACACTTCCATAATTTAGAGGAAATATCATGTTGATAATTTATATTGTACACAATTCTGGAATTATCACACCACACTATTTCAGTAATTTCTCTCCCCTGCTCGTCTAGGGTTGGAGAGTGAGCCTCTGTACCGGACCACCCCAGCCTCCACCGGACCCCCAGAACTGAGACAAGTTCTAGACACAGGTACACAAACCTTACACAACCCTACATAACACAGGCACACAAACCTTACACAACCCTACATAACACAGGTACACAAACCCTACACAACCCTACATAACACAGTTACATAAACCCTACATAACCCTACATAACACAGGTACATAAACCCTACTTAACCGTATATAAGAGAGGTACATAATCCCTATATAACCCTACATAACACAGGTACACAAACCCTACATAACCCTACATAACACAGGTACATAAACCCTACATAACACAGGTACATAAACCCTACACAACCCTACAGTTCTGGAAACAGGTACATGAACCCTGTGTTCATGCTGTCTGTGCAACTCCAATCTTAACAGTGTTTAATCATGTCAGGACACAACTCCAATCTTAACAGTGTTTTATCATGTCAGGACACAACTCCAATCTTAACAGTGTTTTATCATGTCAGGACACAACTCCAATCTTAACAGTGTTTTATCATGTCAGGACACAACTCCAAACTGAACAGTGTTTTATCATGTCAGGACACAACTCCAATCTTAACAGTGTTTTATCATGTCAGGACACAACTCCAAACTGAACAGTGTTTTATCATGTCAGGACACAACTCCAAACTGAACAGTGTTTTATCATGTCAGGACACAACTCCAATCTTAACAGTGTTGAATCATGTCAGGACACAACTCCAATCTTAACAGTGTTGTATCATGTCAGGACACAACTCCAATCTTAACAGTGTTTTATCATGTCAGGACACAACTCCAATCTTAACAGTGTTTTATCATGTCAGGACACAACTCCAATCTTAACAGTGTTTTATCATGTCAGGACACAACTCCAATCTTAACAGTGTTTTATCATGTCAGGACACAACTCCAAACTGAACAGTGTTTTATCATGTCAGGACACAACTCCAAACTGAACAGTGTTTTATCATGTCAGGACACAACTCCAATCTTAACAGTGTTTTATCATGTCAGGACACAACTCCAAACTGAACAGTGTTTTATCATGTCAGGACCCAAGTTGAGGAGCTACGGTATTTGTAAACTGAAATTGCAGCATGTCAGCTCAACAGGTGTGAGCCTGTCAGGTCTTTACAGCCAGACTGGGAAATAATACATCTTGCATATAGAATCACTCACAACAGCTTCTCTCAGGTGTGCTAAGACTCATACAGAACTGCTGAAAGCCGGAGATCTTAGTCTGTTGGGGCAGAAGGAAAGTTGGGAAAGTTTGTGTTGAAGTACAGGCTAGCTCCACAAGGGAGTGCTCTGCCTCTGCACTATTCAGCAGACAGAATAGAACCCGCCTGGGCTTCCCAAAGGCATCGAAACACTAAGTTCATCTTAATTCTATTGAAACTAAATGGACTGAAGATGATCTTAGTGCTACGATGCTTTTGGGAAACCCCAGCCTTGAACTCTAACTGGGACTGTCTCAGCCTTGAACTCTAACTGGGACTGTCTCAGCCTTGAACTCTAACTAGGACTGTCTCAGCTTTGAACTCTAACTGGGACTGTCTAAGCCTTGAACTCTAACTGGGACTTACTCAGCCTTGAACTCTAACTGGGACTGTCTCAGCCTTGAACTCTAACTGGGACTGTCCCAGCCCTGAACTCTAACTGGGACTGCCTCAGCCCTGAACTCTAACTGGGTGTGTCTCAGCCTTGAACTCTAACTGGGACTGTCTCAGCCCTGAACTCTAACTGGGACTGTCTCAGCCTTGAACTCTAACTGGGACTGTCTCAGCCCTGAACTCTAACTGGGACTGTCTCAGCCTTGAACTTCAACTGGGACTGTCTCAGCCCTGAACTCTAACTGGGACTGTCTCAGCCCTGAACTCTAACTGGGACTGTCTCAGCCTTGAACTCTAACTAGGACTGTCTCAGCTTTGAACTCTAACTGGGACTGTCTAAGCCTTGAACTCTAACTGGGACTGTCTCAGCCTTGAACTCTAACTGGGACTGTCTCAGCCTTGAACTCTAACTGGGACTGTCTCAGCCCTGAACTCTAACTGGGACTGCCTCAGCCCTGAACTCTAACTGGGTGTGTCTCAGCCTTGAACTCTAACTGGGACTGTCTCAGCCCTGAACTCTAACTGGGACTGTCTCAGCCTTGAACTCTAACTGGGACTGTCTCAGCCCTGAACTCTAACTGGGACTGTCTCAGCCTTGAACTCTAACTGGTACTGTCTCAGCCTTGAACTTCAACTGGGACTGTCTCAGCCCTGAACTCTAACTGGGACTGTCTCAGCCCTGAACTCTAACTGGGACTGTCTCAGCCTTGAACAGTGTAACGCTCATTCCTTCAACGATAAACTCAAATCCGACCATCACCCCTGTTGAGACAAAACCGCGACTTGTCAGTGAAGAACACTTTTTTGCCAGTCCTGTCTGGTCCAGCGACGGTGGGTTTGTGCCCATAGGCGGCATTGTTGCCGGTGATGTCTGGTGAGGACCTGCCTTACAACAGGCCTACAAGCCCTCAGTCCAGCCTCTCTCAGCCTATTGCGGACAGTCGGAGCACTGATGAAGGGATTGTGCGTTCCTGGTGTAACTCGGGCAGTTGTTGTTACCATCCTGTACCTGTCCCGCAGGTGTGATGTTCGGATGTACCGATCCTGTGAAGGTGTTGTTACACGTGGTCTGCCACTTCGAGGACAATCAGCTGTCCATCCTGTCTCCCTGTAGCGCAGTCTTAGGCATCTCACAGTACGGACATTGCAATTTATTGCCCTGGCCACATCTGCAGTCCTCATGCCTCCTTGCAGCATGCCTAAGGCACGTTCACGCAGATGAGCAGGGACCCTGTGCATCTTTCTATTGGTGTTTTTTAGAGTCAGTAGAAAGGACTCTTTAGTGTCCTAAGTTTTCATAACTGTGACCTTAATTGCCTACCTTCTGTAAGCTGTTAGTGTCTTAATGACCATTCCACAGGTGCATGTTCATTAATTGTTTATGGTTAATTGAACAAGCATGGGAAACAGTGTTTAAACTCTTTACAATGAAGATCTGGGAAGATATTTGGATTTTTACTAATTATCTTTGAAAGACAGGGTCCTGCAAAAGGGACGTTTCTTTTTTTGCTGAGTTTATGTACATGTACTGCCGAGATAAAGGAAACACCAACATAAAGTCCCTTAATAGGACTTTGAGGCACCAGCTTCAATGCGCCTGCCATAGATTCTGCAAATGGAATTGGAACTCTATTGGAGGGTTGTGGCACCATTATTCCACAAGAAATTCCATAATTTGGTGTTTTGTTGATGGTGGTGGAAAAGGCTCACCGGCGCTGACTGAGACGGCCATGGCATATGATTAACATTTTTCATGCTCATCAAACCATTCAGTGACCACTCGTGCCCTGTGGATGTGGGCACTGTCATCCACTCTCATCAGGGTATAAATGATTTACCATAGGTTGAAGGTGATCACTCAGAAGGGCTGTGTATTTACTGGCGTTTAGCTCGCCCTCTAAGGGGTTGAGTGGACCTGAACCATGCCAGAAAAATGCACCCCACACCAGAACCCGTATTAACTCAAGTGTTTCCATTATTTTGGCAGTTACGTGTACATTACGTGCCTGGAAAGAGCAAGGCGAGCTAGCATACACGGACTGGTCATATGTCCCCATAGGAGTAGACATGGGAGAGGAAAGACATGTACAGAAATGGGTTGACACACGGCTCTTATACATGAATACATACATGGACAGTTCAGGGCTGCCTGTCACAACGCGAAGGACGCATACCTCTGATGATCCCAGTAGGGAGAGGAAGACACAGAACAAATTAAACCGATAAAACAGAGAGAATAGTAGAAAATAGGTGTGTGTGTGTGTATGTGTGTGTGTATGTGTGTGTGTATGTGTGTATGTGTGTGTGTGTATGTGTGTGTGTGTGTGTGTGTATGTGTGTGTGTATGTGTGTGTGTATGTGTGTGTGTGTGTGTGTCTGTGTCTGTGTGTCGGAAGGCTCATCCAGTCAAGCAGCCACAGAAACCTGTCTAGAACCATTACCTCATCGAGCAGACTGCAGATTGGTAAATGGCACGGGAGTTGCCATGGTGACAGCTAGCCGTTTTTAGCTGTTGCTTCAGTGATGCCCACACGGGTCGTTGTTTTAGCTGCACCGTACGGTAACAGCACTGGTATATGAACCACACTGATTACATGCATGATGTAGTCATCCAGCCGCTAACTTCACTGGCATAGAGTGGGAACACAGTTTTGGAGAGGATGACTCATATACACACACACACACACACACACACACACACACACACACACACAAACACAAACAAACAAACAAACATACACACACACATACATACACTAATCATACTTGCACACACAGCCACCTGTTGTTGTTCAGAATGAACCCAGGTACTGGGATCTGTAGTTTTACCAAATCCCCGAACCTCCACATCTAGACCCTGCCCTGCCTGGATGATGCCTAGGAACAGAGTCACACCCTGTATGCCCAATGAAGACACAGAGAGACTGCACACTTCACCCCTTCTCCCCACCTTCTCTGCCTCTTCATCCACTCTCTCTCTCTCTTTTTCATTCACTCATTCATCTCCATCACTTTTCCCCTCCCTACCTCCATGACAAGAGCCGCTGAGATCAGCAAAGCACAAATTAAAAAACGCTCCTCTCTTCCTCTCCTTCCTCCCCTCTCATTGGCTCTGGGTGATGTCACTGTGTGCCGTATGCACTCATCGATAACCTATTAGAGCCCAGCATTGGTTTTACAGTCAGCTGGGGAGTGCTCGCCTAGGGGCTCTTCTGCTGCCTAAGCTCATACACTGACCACTGTACCGCCATATTAACTAGCTACCTACCTAGCTAACTCTCTACCTAGCTACCTAACTAGCTACCTACCTAGCTACCTAGCTAACTACCTAGCTAACTACCTACCTATCTACCTAGCTAGCTAACTACTTAGCTAACAACCTACCTACCTAGCTAACTACCTATCTACCTAGCTACCTAACTAGCTACCTACCTAGCTAACTACCTACCTAGCAAGCTAACTACTTAGCTAACAACCTACCTAGCTACCTCACTAGCTACCTACCTACCAAACTACCTAGCTAGCTAGCTAACTACCTACCTAGCAACCTAACTAGCAACCTAACTAGCTACCTACCAAGCTACCTACCAAGCTACCTACCTACCTACCTACCTAACTACCTACCTACCTAATTACCTAACTAGCTACCAACCTAGCTACCTACCTAGCTACCTATCTACCTAGCTAACTACCTAGCTAACAACCTAGCTACCATACACCTTTGGTTTTATGACAGCCATTTAACTTAAGCTGTGTGATTAATAAACAGACAAGGGAACAGCGGTTTGTCACCAAGCGAGCTACGACTTCTTTCCTTCCTTCTGAGGAAAGAACACCATTAAAGCCTACCCACCCCGGGAAGGGAATGATGCGATGCCTTGTCTCTCTCTCGGTGGCATTGTCGGTTTGTTTGTCTACTTGTTCAGCGGTATAATGCCTCAGTCATCCTGGACAGAGATGTGAGAGGCTCTTCTAATCATCCCTCTCTCCTGTCATGAACTCCTATTAGCGCTATTACATTGTCATTAGACTGGAAAGCTGGGTTCACACTCCTAGTGCTCATCTCAGTCTCATGTGTTGCTGCCTGGTGAATATAGTGTTGCTGCCTGGGGTGATATTGTGTCAGTAGGTAGAGTAACACTACTGGGGTGATATTGTATCAGTAGGTAGACTAACACTGTACTGGGGTGATATTGTATCAGTAGACTAGTACTGTACTGGGATGATATTGTATTGTATCAGTAGACTAATACCGTACTGGGATGATATTGTATTGTATCAGTAGGTAGACTAATACTGTACTGGGGTGATATTGTATCAGTAGACTAGTACTGTACTGGGATGATATTGTATTGAATCAGTAGACTAGTACTGTACTGTGATGATGTTGTATTGTATCAGTAGACTAGTACTGTACTGGGGAGATGTTGTATTGTATCAGTAGGTAGAGTAACACTACTGGGATGATATTGTGTTGTATCAGTAGGTAGAGTAACACTACTGGGGTGATGTTGTGTCAGTAGGTAGAGTAACACTACTGGGGTGATATTGTATCAGTAGGTAGAGTAACACTACTGGGGTGATATTGTGTTGTATCAGTAGGTAGAGTAACATTACTGGGGTGATATTGTGTCAGTAGGTAGAGTAACACTACTGGGGTGATATTGTGTCAGTAGGTAGAGTAACACTACTGGGGTGATATTGTGTCAGTAGGTAGAGTAACACTACTGGGGTGATATTGTGTCAGTAGGTAGAGTAACACTACTGGGGTGATATTGAGTCAGTAGGTAGAGTAACACTACTGGGGTGATATTGTGTCAGTAGGTAGAGTAACACTACTGGGGTGATATTGTGTCAGTAGGTAGAGTAACACTACTGGGGTGATATTGTGTTGTGTCAGTAGGTAGAGTAACACTACTGGGGTGATATTGTGTCAATAGGTAGAGTAACACTACTGGGGTGATATTGTGTCAGTAGGTAGAGTAACACTACTGGGGTGATATTGTGTTGTGTCAGTAGGTAGAGTAACACTACTGGGGTGATATTGTGTCAGTAGGTAGAGTAACACTACTGGGGTGATATTGTGTCAGTAGGTAGAGTAACACAACTGGGGTGATGTTGTGTCAGTAGGTAGAGTAACACTACTGGGGTGATATTGTGTCAGTAGGTAGAGTAACACAACTGGGGTGATGTTGTGTCAGTAGGTAGAGTAACACTACTGGGGTGATATTGTGTCAGTAGGTAGAGTAACACTACGGGGGTGATATTGTGTCAATAGGTAGAGTAACACTACTGGGGTGATATTGTGTCAGTAGGTAGAGTAACACTACTGGGGTGATATTGTGTTGTGTCAGTAGGTAGAGTAACACTACTGGGGTGATATTGTGTCAGTAGGTAGAGTAACACTACTGGGGTGATATTGTGTCAGTAGGTAGAGTAACACAACTGGGGTGATGTTGTGTCAGTAGGTAGAGTAACACTACTGGGGTGATATTGTGTCAGTAGGTAGAGTAACACAACTGGGGTGATGTTGTGTCAGTAGGTAGAGTAACACTACTGGGGTGATATTGTGTCAGTAGGTAGAGTAACACTACGGGGGTGATATTGTATAAGTAGGTAGAGTAACACTACTGGGGTGATATTGTGTCAGTAGGTAGACTAACACTACTGGGGTGATATTGTGTCAGTAGGTAGAGTAACACTACTGGGGTGATATTGTGTCAGTAGGTAGAGTAACACTACTGGGGTGATATTGTGTCAGTAGGTAGAGTAACACTACTGGGGTGATATTGTGTCAGTAGGTAGACTAACACTACTGGGGTGATATTGTGTCAGTAGGTAGAGTAACACTACTGGGGTGATATTGTGTCAGTAGGTAGAGTAACACTACTGGGGTGATATTGTATCAGTAGGTAGAGTAACACTACTGGGGTGATATTGTATCAGTAGGTAGAGTAACACTACTGGGGTGATATTGATATACACAGAAACATAAACATGCCATCAGCTCCTTGCCCTCAATGATGACATAATTATGTGCCAGGTAGACTAGTTCTTCCCCAAATCCACACTTGTCTTAGTAACGCTGTATACTCTGTTCCATTCCAGTCTGCTGCAGTTTGTACGTTTACCCTCTGTCCCCTCCACTTCCTGTCGTCCTCTCCACCTGCTCTCTTCCACTCAGTGGAGGTAAAGCATCCCTCCCTCCCTTTCTCCAGCGATGATGTCACCTCCTAGCAGAGCAGCAGCAGTCCTGTGTTGTTGGAGTCAGGCCTCTTATGACAGAGCAGAGAAACACTCTCTCTCAATCTGCCCCTCCAGCTCCCCATGTCTCATACCCTCTGTTGCTATCTTCCTCGGTTTCTCGTTATTTCTCTCCTTCTTTATCTTCCTCCCTTTATCTCTCCATCTCCCTTCCTTTCTCTCTTGCCAGTTGACACTGTGTGGCTGTCCGATGTTATTTTGGCTGTTTATTGTCCTGGTACTGGGCTGGGGTGGGCTGGGGTGGTACTAGGCTGAGCTGGTACTGGGCTGGCACTCGGCTGGGGTGGTACTGGGGTGGTACTGGGGTTAGCTGGTACTGGGCTGGGCTGATACTGGGCTGGTACTGAGATGGTGCTGGGGTGGGCTGGTACTGGGCTAGGCTGGTACTGGGCTGGAGTGGGTTGGTACTGGGCTGGGGTGGGCTAGTACTGGGCTGGTGTGGGCTGGTAATGGGCTGGTACTGGGCAGGGCTGGTCTGTGGTGTGTTGTGTGTTCCTACCCTCCCCAGGGAGGAGCCTTGTCCAGACTTGTGCTGTCCTGCTATGTCCTGCCTTGTCCAGTCTTGTCCAATCTTGCCCTGTCCAGTTCTGTGCTGTCCTGCCCAGTACTGTGCTGTCCTGCCCTGTCCAGTACTGTGCTATCCTGCCCTGTCCAGTACCGTGCTGTCCTCCCCTGTTCTGTACTGTGCTGTGCTGTTCTGCCCTGTCCAATACTGTGCTGTGCTGTCCTGCCCTGTCCTGGCTCCAGTACTGTGCTGTCCTGCACTGTCCTGTCCATTCCTGCCCTGTCCTGGCTCCAGTACTGTGCTCTCCTGCCCTGTCCTGGCTCCAGTACTGTGCTGTCCTGCCCTGCCCAGTCCTACCCTGTCCTGGCTCCAGTTCTGTGCTGTCCTGCCCTGTCCTGGCTCCAGTACTGTGCTGTCCTGCCCTGTCCTGGCTCCAGTCCGGTCCTGTCCAGTCCTGTCCTGTCCTGTCCTGTCCTGGCTCCAGTACTGTGCAGTCCTGCACTGTCCTGGCTCCAGTCCGGTCCAGTCCGGTCCTGTCCAGTCCTGCCCTGTCCTGGCTCCAGTCCTCCTCACCCTCAGACCTCACTGGTTCCTCTAAACCTCAGCACCTCATTCCTCACACACATCATCTCTGGCCTAGTGCATGCGTGCCTGTGTGTGTCACTCATATTCACCCACTCACACATTATCGTACTCCACCAGGCCTATTGGCACACAGTGGTATGTTCCCATTCAACCCCAGTGTCTCAACATCACACAGAGAGAGTCATTCACAGTTTATATTATGATACGTTCAGGTTACAGTTTATACCATCTATCCCTTTGTATACTGGCTAGCTGTTCTGGCTAAGTGTAAGTAGTGGAGAGATATGAATATACTTGAGCAGCATGTCAAGGACAGATGGGTAAACACAGATATTGATGGTCGGAGTGGTGGTGTTGATAGTACAGGTCCTTCCATGGCATCTGATTAGGACACTGGGCCATTAGGTAGGAGTGAGTGAGTTCAGCTGTACCATAGGCTTCATCTACAAGCCTAGTGGACAGAGACTCAAAGAGCTGAGCTCGGTGGCCCTGTGGTCAGGCAGGAATGAGACGTGTCATCTCCATGTCTATTTTCCTCTCTGTCCGCGAGGCGAGGGCGTTGATTTACTAGAAGTGTCCTGTTTCACAGCCAACAGCCTCAGAGTGCTGCTTGGACAACATACAGTACTGTCAGTGACACTACAGTGCCGGGAACTCGTGGACAGTCAATAGAAACAGCAAACCGGAACCAGAGTTGTGGGGAAAAACTCAGCCAACATTATCAAGCACGGGGAACAACTGTGTTGAGTGGCTAGTTTTTTGTGAAGTGACTCAAGCACAAGTAAGACAGTAAGACATACTTGAATCCTTCTACAAAACATGCACAGTCTCTGCCCACACCTTTAAATAACAGACAAAGGAGACCCCTGCCCACCGTGGCCTGGTGTGTTTAAGATCTGTTGAGGCCCTGGTATACAGTGATGACAGAGGAGGGAGGGGGAGGGTGGGAGGGAGGTGGAGTAGTACCAGCTAACGCTGACTCACTAGGTATCTCTACTAGTGATGTTTCTAACGCTGACTCACTAGGTATCTCTACTAGTGATGTTTCTAACTCTGACTCACCAGGTATCTCTACTAGTGCTGTTTCTAATGCTGACTCACTAGGTATCTCTACTCGTGATGTTTCTAACTCTGACTAACTAGTCACCAGGTATCTCTACTAGTGCTGTTTCTAATGCTGACTAACTAGTCACTAGGTATCTCTACTAGTGATGTTTCTAACGCTGACTCACCAGGTATCTCTACTAGGGCTGTTTCTAATGCTGACTCACTAGTCACTAGGTATCTCTACTAGTGCTGTTTCTAACACTGACTCACCAGGTATCTTTACTAGTGCTGACTCACCAGATTTCTCTACTATTGATGACTCACCAGATATCTCTATTAGTGGTGCCTCACCAGGTATCTCTATTAGTGGTGCCTCACCAGATATCTTTACTAGTGCTGACTCACCAGGTTTCTCTACTATTGATGACTCACCAGATATCTCTAATAGTGGTGACTCACCAGATATCTTTACTAGTGCTGACTCACCAGGTTTCTCTACTATTGATGACTCACCAGGTTTCACTACTGTTGTTGACTCACCAGATATCTCTATTAGTGGTGACTCACCAGATATCTTTACTAGTGCTGACTCACCAGGTTTCTCTACTATTGATGACTCACCAGGTATCTCTACTGTTGGACTCACAAGGTTTCTCTACTGTTGTTGACTCACCAGATATCTCTACTGTTGGACTCATCAGGTTTGGAACCTGGCAGTGAGTGTTGTAACTGAGGACAAACTATTTTTACACGCTACGCGACTCAGCACTCGGCGGTCCTGTTCTGTGAGCCTGTGTGGCCTACCACTTCACCGCTGAGCCGTTGTTACTCCTATACATTTCCACTTCATAATAACAGCACTTACAGTTGACAGGCGCACCACTAGCAGGGCAGAAATTTGACGAACTGGAAAGTTGGCATCCTATGACTGTGCCAGGTTGAAAATCACTGAGCTCTTCAGTAAGGCCATTCTACTGCCAATGTTTGTCTATGGAGATTGCATGGCTGTGTGCTCGATTTTATACACCCATCAGCAACGGGTGTGGCTGAAACAGCCGGATCCACTAATTTGAAGGGGTGTCCACATGCTTTTGTGTGTAGGGAACATAGAGCAGCGAGAGGAATTCAGTTTGAGTCGTCAGGCAACATCTCCCCAGCGCCCTAGGATTGATTCAGAGCACAGATCAGCAGTGAGGAGAGGATAGGAGAGGACAGCCAAGCTGGAACAGAACAGGCAGACAGAAGGCATCCAACACTTTGATCTGCAAATGGAAAAAGGGGCAAAGCAAGCTTAAAAAATGCAAAATCCAAATCCATCTTCTGCCAAAAAGTGGGGAGAGCTGCAAATGTGTGAAATCTGCCGCGGATCTATTCCCCACTCAGTCACGCACAGTGCACACACGCACGCACGCAAACACACACA
Organism: Oncorhynchus mykiss; assembly: GCF_013265735.2. Taxonomy (NCBI): domain Eukaryota; kingdom Metazoa; phylum Chordata; class Actinopteri; order Salmoniformes; family Salmonidae; genus Oncorhynchus; species Oncorhynchus mykiss. The sequence goes on from NC_048569.1 coordinate 88,787,147, forward strand.
CGCGCACACGCACACACACATAGAGGCTCAGAGACACACATAGATGGATCCCAGGCTTTCACAGCACACGTCTCAGCTGACTGGAACACATGATAAGGCACCATATTCCAGAAGATAAACACACAACGCTCGGCGGCTTTTGATTCATATTCCACCCAATATTCCAATATCACACCCATCTCACTGAAACAACAAGTGTGAGCAAATCACACTCAACATTTGGATTCAATGTATTATGTTATTGCACACAATTCCATTTGTGCAAAAAGCTAGTAGTACATGGTAGCCTTATAAGGAAAATACAAACAAAACATTTAAATATGGCCCATATTTATAATATCTACTGTTTCAATAGATCGTTATCTCTCTGTGTTCTATTCTGTGGGTTTATCACGCACAGCAGGGTGGGTTTTTTGTTGTTGTCTTTGCTGTCTTTGTACAGCACCGATGAGGTCGAAACGTATGCTTTCAAAAATAAATCATTGTTGCACCTTGCACTGTCACTTTTTGTATTATTTTGAGCATGGATTAAATTAAATGAATAACCCTGCCTGGATTATTCCTTTTCATGGTTTGAGTACGAGTACCTTCTGAACCCTCGAAGTCAACTCTGGACCCTGAAGCCAGTTCCCATCTAGTCTGGGACTGATTCAGACCTGGGACACCAGGTGGGTGCAGTTCATTATCAGGTAGAACAGAAAACCAAACTTTTCTATGCGTTGACACAGAACCTAATACTTGGTTGAGATAGTTGTGAAATTGATAAATGCATCATTACTATTGCATAGTCTGTCACCTTTGATATATATTTAAAGTGTAGAAACACAGAAGGCACGGCAGGCAGCATCATATAAAGCTGGGAAGACATGGGGCGGGGAGCACCATCTACTGTGATTAGCTGAGAGCGGTTGGTTATGTCAGCAGCATACATCCCACTGCTGGCTTGCTTCTGAAGCTAAGCAGGGTTGGTCCTGTTTGCTCCCTGGATGGGAGACCAGGTGGTGTTGGAGGGCCAGTAGGAGGCACTCTTTCCTCAGGTCTATTTTTTTTTTATCCCAGTACCCCAGGGCAGTGATTGGGGACATTGCTCTGTGTAGGGTGCTGTCTTTCAGATGGGATGTTAAATAGGTGTCCTGACTCTCTGTGTTCACTAAAGATCCCATGGCACTTATTGTAAGAGCAGGGATGTTAACCCTGGTGTTCTGGCTAAATTCCCAATCTGTCTCTCATGGAACCTAATTATCCCCAGCTTGGCTCATTCATCCCCCCTGTAACTATTCCCCAGGTTGTTGCGGTAAATGAGAATGTCTTCTCAGTAAAATAACAGTACTTTTTTGTTGTCTGGAATAACCCTCTCACAGAACCTCCTGTCTCTCCCTCTCTGTTGAACTGTCTCTCTCTCTATGTGGAGAACACTGGGGTGTCTTTCATCCACTGGCTCTCTGTTTAGGATACCTTAGATCTCTGGTACCTTCATTCTCCATGGCTGAATCAACAGTAAGACAGTGTTGTTGTCCTGAATCTACAGTAAGACATTGCTGTTGTCCTGAATCTACAGTAAGACAGTGCTGTTGCCCTGAATCTATAGTAAGACATTGTTGTTGTTCTGAATCAACAGTAAGACATTGCTGTTGTCCTGAATCTACAGTAAGACATTGCTGTTGTCCTGAATCTACAGTAAGACAGTGCTGTTGCCCTGAATCTACAGTAAGACAGTGTTGTGGTCCAGACTACAGTAAGACAGTGTTTTTGATCCTGGCTCTCTCTGCTTGTTGTGGTCCTGACTACAGTTAGACTGTGTTCGTGATCCTGGCTCTCTCTGCTTGTTGTGGTCCTGACTACAGTAAGACAGTGTTGTGATCCTGGCTCTCTCTGCTTGTTGTGGTCCTGACTACAGTAAGACAGTGTTGTGGTCCTGACTACAGTAAGACAGTGTTGTGGTCCTGACTACAGTAAGACAGTGTTGTGATCTTGGCTACAGTAAGACAGTGTTGTGATCCTGGCTCTCTCTGCTTGTTGTGGTAACTATCTAGGAGGAGAAAATACAATGGTGGCTTTAGCAGTGGAAAGCCATCCAACTCCACTATCTCTGTGTGTTTGTATGTGTATGTGTGCGTGTGTGGCATTTGCAACAGGGATAAAGATTAGCTTATTCAATAAGGCAGATAATGAAACTCTGTAGCTGATGGACTTAGAGTTAGACACAGATAAAACAATTGTCCTTCTCCTCTGCTGTGTTGTCTCAGCTTGGTGAGCCCTTTCAATCAGCTTCAATCAGCCTTATTGGATTAGCTGGGATAATGTTTTCAATAATCAATTATTTGGTTGCATGCATCAAATGTTCTATTCTGTCTTTGTTTAAAATCTACATTTTCTACGAACTGCTTGCTCAACTCAATTAGAATGTAGTAATGCTGTGGTGGATCAACTCAATTAGAATGTAGTAATGATGTGGTTGATCAACTCAATTAGAATGTAGTAATGCTGTGGTTGATCAACTCAATTAGAATGTAGTAATGATGTAGTTGATCAACTCATTTAGAATGTAGTAATGATGTGGTTGATCAACTCAATTAGAATGTAGTAATGCTGTGGTTGATTAACTCAATTAGAATGTAGTAATGATGTAGTTGATCAACTCAATTAGAATGTAGTAATGATGTGGTTGATCAACTCAATTAGAATGTAGTAATGCTGTGGTTGATCAACTCAATTAGAATGTAGTAATGATGTGGTTGATCAACTCAATTAGAATGTAGTAATGCTGTGGTTGATCAACTCAATTAGAATGTAGTAATGCTGTAGTTGATCAACTCAATTAGAATGTAGTAATGATGTGGTTGATCAACTCAATTAGAATGTAGTAATGATGTGGTTGATCAACTCAATTAGAATGTAGTAATGATGTGGTTGATCAACTCAATTAGAATGTAGTAATGATGTGGTTGATCAACTCAATTAGAATGTGGTAATGCTGTGGTTGATCAACTCAATTAGAATGTAGTAATGATGTGGTTGATCAACTCAATTAGAATGTAGTAATGCTGTGGTTGATCAACCTAATTAGAATGTAGTAATGCTGTGGTTGATCATCTCAATTAGAATGTAGTAATGCTGTGGTTGATCAACTTAATTAGAATGTAGTAATAATGTGGTTGATCAACTCAATTAGAATGTAGTAATGATGTGGTTGATCAACTCAATTAGAATGTAGTAATGATGTGGTTGATCAACTGAATTAGAATGTAGTAATGATGTGGTTGATCAACTCAATTAGAATGTAGTAATGCTGTGGTTGATCAACTCAATTAGAATGTAGTAATGCTGTGGTTGATCAACTCAATTAGAATGTAGTAATGCTGTGGTGGATCAACTCAATTAGAATGTAGTAATGATGTGGTTGATCAACTCAATTAGAATGTAGTAATGATGTGGTTGATCAACTCAATTAGAATGTAGTAATGATGTGGTTGATCAACTCAATTAGAATGTAGTAATGATGTGGTTGATCAACTCAATTAGAATGTAGTAATGATGTGGTTGATCACTCAATTAGAATGTAGTAATGCTGTGGTTGATCAACTCAATTAGAATGTAGTAATGCTGTAGTTGATCAACTCAATTAGAATGTAGTAATGATGTGGTTGATCAACTCAATTAGAATGTAGTAATGCTGTGGTTGATCAACTCAATTAGAATGTAGTAATGCTGTGGTGGATCAACTCAATTAGAATGTAGTAATGATGTGGTTGATCAACTCAATTAGAATGTAGTAATGATGTGGTTGATCAACTCAATTAGAATGTAGTAATGATGTGGTTGATCAACTCAATTAGAATGTAGTAATGATGTGGTTGATCAACTCAATTAGAATGTAGTAATGATGTGGTTGATCAACTGAATTAGAATGTAGTAATGCTGTGGTTGATCAACTCAATTAGAATGTAGTAATGATGTGGTTGATCAACTCAATTAGAATGTAGTAATGCTGTGGTTGATCAACTGAATTAGAATGTAGTAATGCTGTGGTTGATCAACTCAATTAGAATGTAGTAATAATGTGGTTGATCAACTCAATTAGAATGTAGTAATGATGTGGTTGATCAACTCAATTAGAATGTAGTAATGCTGTAGTTGATCAACTCAATTAGAATGTAGTAATGCTGTGGTTCAAATGATCATGTAGCTTTGGTAGAGTAATGGTACATTTACTGGTACTGCACTCCATATTATAAACACACAGCAGTGTTGCAGTAGCCACCCTGAAAAGATAGTTTACCAAGCTACCAATGACTTCAAACTGAAAGAAATTAAGCTACGCTACAGCTTTCCTTAACAAAAATATACTTTACTGAACTAAAGTTACTGTGAAAAGGTTGTCTACTACATCCAAAATGATCATACTATATGTACAATAAATCTGAAACGTCATAGATTACAAATGGCAAGAACAGGTCACTTTGAGGTCATATGTTAACAGAATGTGATTTAACCTATTAAACACAAAAACACATTTTAAAGTGAGAATTAAGCAGGTCTGATGCTAATTATTGCCTACTTCACCCATATTTTTTTTTTGCAGAAAAAAGTTCTGTAATTTCAGTAGTTGAAAAAGGAATGAAGTACTGAAAATGCGACCTAGATTTGAATTGAGTTCAACTACCACCAAGCTACTGCAAAATGTAGTTAACCCTTAACCTACAATATCTGCGCTCCCTCGGAAATGTAATTAACATTATTCAATGCGTTTAAATTGGTTAATTGTGGTAATGCCACATTTTCTATCCCAAAAACATTTTCTATATAGTGCATTCTGAAAGTATCCAGACCCCTTGACATATTCCACATTTTGTTACGTTACAGCCTTATTCTAAAATGGATGAAATAATTTTTTCCCTCAACAATCCACACACCCATCACAACACCCCGTAATGACGAAGCAAAAACAGGTTTTTAGACATTTTTGCAAATGTACATTCAAAAAATGTCAAAAGGAAGTATCACATTTACATAAGTATTCAGACACTTTACTCAGTACTTTGTTGAAGCATCTTACAGCCTCGAGTCTTCTTGGGTAGGACTCTACAAGCTTTGCACACCTGTATTTGGGGAGTTTCTCCCATTCTTCTCTGCAGATCCTCTCAAGTTCTGTCAGGTTGGATGGGGAGTGTCGCTGCACAGCTATTTTCAGGCTTTCCAAAGATGTTCAATCGGGTTCAAGTCCGGGCTCTGGCTGGGCCAATCAAGGTCATTTAGAGAATTGTCCCGAAGCCACTCCTGCGTTGTCTTCGCTGTGTGCTTAGGGTTGTTGTCCTGTTGGAAGGTGAACTTTCACCCCAGTCTGAGGTCCTGAGAGCTCTGAAGATTTTCATCAAGGATCTCTCTGTACTTTGCTCTGTTCATCTTTCCCTCAAACCTGACTAGTCTTCCAGTCCCTGCTACTGAAAAACATCCCCACAGCATGATGCTGCCACCACCATGCTTCACCTTAGGGATGGTGCCAGGTTTCCTCCAGACTTGACGCTTGGCATTCAGGCCAAGTAGTTCAATCTTGGTTTCATCATACCGTAGAATCTTGTTTGTCATGGTCTGAGAGTTCTTTAGGTGCCTTTGGGCAAACTCCAAGCGCCTTTTACTGAGGAATGGCTTCCATCTGGCCACTCTACCATAAAGGCCTGATTGGTGGAGTGCTGCAGAGATGATTGTCCTTCTGGAAGGTTCTCCCATCTCTAAAGAGGAACCCGAGAACTATGTCAGAGTGACCACTGGGTTCTTGGTCACCTCCCTGATTGCTCAGTTTGGCCGGGCGGCCAGCTCTAGGAAGTGTCTTGATGTTTCCAAACTTCTTCTATTTAAGAATGATGGAGGCCACTGTGTTCTTGGGGACCTTTTTTAAAATATTATTTTTTATATTTAACCAGGTAGGCCAGTTGAGAACAAGTTCTCATTTACACCTGCGACCTGGCCAAGATAAAGCAAAAGAGTGCGACAAAAAAACAACACAGAGTTACATGTGGGAATAAACAAAAGTACAGTCAGAAAAATCTATATACAGTGTGTGCAAATGGAGTAAGGAGGTAAGGCGATAAATAGGCCATAGTAGCAAAGTAATTACAATTTAGCAAATTAACACTGGAGTGATAGATGTGCAGATGATGATGTGCAGATGATGATCTGGGGAAGGGTACCAAAACATGTCTGCAGCATCAAACTATTTGATGCAGATGATGATGTCTTTCTACTACTTGCACATCATCATCTGCATCGAATAATTTGATGCTGCAGAAATGTTTTGGTACCCTTCCCCAGATCTGTGCCTCAACACAATCCTATCTCGGAGCTCTACGGACAGTTTCTTTGACCTCGTGGCTTGGTTTTTGCTCTGACATGCACTGTAAACTTTGGGACCTAATATAGACAGGTGTGTGCCTTTCCAAATCATGTCCAATTAATTGAATTCACCACAGGTGAACTCCAATAAAGTTGTAGAAACATCTCAAGGATGATCAATGGAAACACGATGCACCTGAGCTCAATTTCGAGTCTCATAGCAAAGGGTCTGAATACTTATGTAAATAAGGTATTTCTGTTTCTCTAAAACACTGTTTTTGCTTTGTCATTATGGGGTATTGTGTTAAGATTAATGAGGATTTTTTTTTGTTGATCCATTTTAGAATAAGGCTGAAATGTTACAAAATGTGGAAAAGGGAAGATGAATACTTTCCTCTAGAGAATTAAATTACGGGTCTATTTATGTCATGAATATGAATTTGGAGGGCAGACATTATTAAATATTAAAGCATTAGACCTCTCACTAAAGGCTTCAGTCATGCAAAACCTATACTTATATCCAAACTGGTTCACTAGCAGACTAATAAGAAAGGCTCACCCCGTGTTCAAGAATGGCCTTTTCCCCTTTATTCAAATTCCAACCTCTCACTTTCATTTTTTTGACAATGAAATCATCTCCAATCTAATCGCTATTTTTAAAACAAGCCATAGAAAGTTGGTTGCAATTTCAGTTTAATCCACTTGAAAATACAAATTGACAGCTGTGCCATACAGATTGCAAAATAATTGGGAAGAAATGTTCAATGTACTGATTCCATGGCACATGGTTTATGAACTGATAAACAAAACGACACCGGATTCAAAACGTATGGCAGGATAAACCATGGCAGGGTAAATGGAAGGATAAACCATGGCAGGATAAACCATGGCAGGATAAACCATGGCAGGGTAAATAGCAGGATAAAACATGGCAGGATAAACCATGGCAGGATAAACCATGGCAGGGTAAACCATGGCAGGGTAAACCATGGCAGGATAAACCATGGCAGGGTAAACCATGGCAGGATAAACCATGGCAGGATAAACCATGGCAGGGTAAACCATGGCAGGGTAAATGGCAAGATAAACCATGGCAGGGTAAATGGCAGGATAAACCATGGCAGGGTAAACCATGGCAGGGTAAATGGCAGGATAAACCATGGCAGGATAAACCATGGCAGGATAAACCATGGCAGGGTAAACCATGGCAGGATAAACCATGGCAGGGTAAATGGCAGGATAAACCATGGCAGGATAAACCATGGCAGGGTAAACCATGGCAGGATAAACCATGGCAGGGTAAATGGCAGGATAAACCATGGCAGGATAAACCATGGCAGGGTAAACCACGGCTGGATAAACCATGGCAGGGTAAACCATGGCAGGATAAACCATGGCAGGGTAAACCATGGCAGGGTAAATGGCAGGATAAACCATGGCAGGATAAACCATGGCAGGATAAACCATGGCAGGGTAAATAGCAGGATAAACCATGGCAGGATAAACCATGGCAGGGTAAACCATGGCAGGATAAACCATGGCAGGGTAAACCATGGCAGGGTAAACCATGGCAGGGTAAATGGCAGGATAAACCATGGCAGGATAAACCATGGCAGGGTAAACCATGGCAGGGTAAATAGCAGGATAAACCATGGCAGGATAAACCATGGCAGGGTAAACCATGGCGGGGTAAATGGCTGGATAAACCATGGCAGGATAAACCATGGCAGGATAAACCATGGCAGGATAAACCATGGCAGGGTAAACCATGGCAGGATAAACCATGGCAGGGTAAATGGCAGGATAAACCATGGCAGGGTAAATGGCAGGGTAAACCATGGCAGGGTAAATGGCAGGATAAACCATGGCAGGATAAACCATGGCAGGGTAAATAGCAGGATAAACCATGGCAGGATAAACCATGGCAGGGTAAACCATGGCAGGGTAAACCATGGCAGGATAAACCATGGCAGGGTAAACCATGGCAGGATAAACCATGGCAGGGTAAACCACATGGCAGGGTAAATGGCAGGATAAACCATGGCAGGGTAAACCATGGCAGGGTAAATGGCAGGATAAACCATGGCAGGATAAACCATGGCAGGGTAAACCATGGCAGGATAAACCATGGCAAGGTAAATGGCAGGATAAACCATGGCAGGATAAACCATGGCAGGGTAAACCATGGCAGGATAAACCATGGCAGGGTAAATGGCAGGATAAACCATGGCAGGATAAACCATGGCAGGGTAAACCATGGCTGGATAAACCATGGCAGGTTAAACCATGGCAGGATAAACCATGGCAGGGTAAACCATGGCAGGATAAACCATGGCAGGGTAAATGGCAGGATATACCATGGCAGGATAAACCATGGCAGGACAAACCATGGCAGGGTAAATAGCAGGATAAACCATGGCAGGATAAACCATGGCAGGGTAAACCATGGCAGGATAAACCATGGCAGGATAGACCATGGCAGGGTAAACCATGGCAGGGTAAACCATGGCAGGGTAAATAGCAGGATAAACCATGGCAGGATAAACCATGGCAGGATAAACCATGGCAGGGTAAACCATGGCGGGGTAAATGGCTGGATAAACCATGGCAGGATAAACCATGGCAGGATAAACCATGGCAGGATAAACCATGGCAGGGTAAACCATGGCAGGATAAACCATGGCAGGGTAAATGGCAGGATAAACCATGGCAGGGTAAATGGCAGGGTAAACCATGGCAGGGTAAATGGCAGGATAAACTATGGCAGGATAAACCATGGCAGGGTAAACCATGGCAGGATAAACCATGGCAGGATAACCCATGGCAGGGTAAATGGCAGGGTAAACCATGGCAGGGTAAACCATGGCAGGGTAAACCATGGCAGGATAAACCATGGCAGGGTGAATGGTAGGATAAACCATGGCAGGGTAAACCATGGCAGGGTAAACCATGGCAGGGTAAATAGCAGGATAGACCATGGCAGGGTAAATGGCTGGATAAACCATGGCAGGATAAACCATGGCAGGATAAACCATGGCAGGGTAAATGGCAGGATAAACCATGGCAGGGTAAACCATGGCAGGGTAAATAGCAGGATAAACCATGGCAGGATAAACCATGGCAGGGTAAACCATGGCAGGGTAAACCATGGCAGGATAAACCATGGCAGGGTAAATAGCAGGATAAACCATGGCAGGATAAACCATGGCAGGGTAAACCATGGCAGGATAAACCATGGCAGGGTAAATAGCAGGATAAACCATGGCAGGATAAACCATGGCAGGATAAACCATGGCAGGGTAAATGGCAGGGTAAACCATGGCAGGATAAACCATGGCAGGATAAACCATGGCAGGATAAACCATGGCAGGATAAACCATGGCAGGGTAAATGGCAGGGTAAACCATGGCAGGGTAAACCATGGCAGGGTAAACCATGGCAGGATAAACCATGGCAGGGTAAACCATGGCAGGATAAACCATGGCAGGATAAACCATGGCAGGGTAAATGGCAGGGTAAACCATGGCAGGGTAAAACATGGCAGGATAAACCATGGCAGGGTAAACCATGGCAGGGTAAACCATGGCTGGATAAACCATGGCAGGGTAAATGGCAGGATAAACCATGGCAGGATAAACCATGGCAGGATAAATCATGGCAGGGTAAACCATGGCAGGGTAAATAGCAGGATAAACCATGGCAGGATAAACCATGGCAGGATAAACCATGGCAGGGTAAATGGCAGGATAAACCATTGCAGGATAAACCATGGCAGGGTAAATGGCAGGGTAAACCATGGCAGGGTAAACCATGGCAGGGTAAACCATGGCAGGATAAACCATGGCAGGGTAAATGGCAGGATAAACCATGGCAGGGTAAACCATGGCAGGGTAAACCATGGCAGGGTAAATAGCAGGATAGACCATGACAGGGTAAATGGCTGGATAAACCATGGCAGGGTAAACCATGGCAGGGTAAACCATGGCAGGGTAAATAGCAGGATAGACCATGGCAGGGTAAATAGCAGGATAAACCATGGCAGGATAAACCATGGCAGGGTAAACCATGGCAGGGTAAACCATGGCAGGATAAACCATGGCAGGGTAAATAGCAGGATAAACCATGGCAGGATAAACCATGGCAGGGTAAACCATGGCAGGATAAACCATGGCAGGGTAAATAGCAGGATAAACCATGGCAGGATAAACCATGGCAGGATAAACCATGGCAGGGTAAATGGCAGGGTAAACCATGGCAGGATAAACCATGGCAGGATAAACCATGGCAGGATAAACCATGGCAGGGTAAATGGCAGGGTAAACCATGGCAGGATAAACCATGGCAGGGTAAACCATGGCAGGATAAACCATGGCAGGGTAAACCATGGCAGGATAAACCATGGCAGGATAAACCATGGCAGGGTAAACCATGGCAGGGTAAACCATGGCTGGATAAACCATGGCAGGGTAAATGGCAGGATAAACCATGGCAGGATAAACCATGGCAGGATAAATCATGGCAGGGTAAACCATGGCAGGGTAAATAGCAGGATAAACCATGGCAGGATAAACCATGGCAGGGTAAATGGCAGGATAAACCATGGCAGGATAAACCATGGCAGGATAAACCATGGCAGGATAAATCATGGCAGGGTAAACCATGGCAGGGTAAACCATGGCAGGGTAAATAGCAGGATAGACCATGGCAGGGTAAATGGCTGGATAAACCATGGCAGGATAAACCATGGCAGGGTAAACCATGGCAGGGTAAACCATGGCAGGGTAAATAGCAGGATAGACCATGGCAGGGTAAATAGCAGGATAAACCATGGCAGGATAAACCATGGCAGGGTAAACCATGGCAGGGTAAACCATGGCAGGATAAACCATGGCAGGGTAAATAGCAGGATAAACCATGGCAGGATAAACCATGGCAGGGTAAACCATGGCAGGATAAACCATGGCAGGGTAAATAGCAGGATAAACCATGGCAGGATAAACCATGGCAGGATAAACCATGGCAGGGTAAATGGCAGGGTAAACCATGGCAGGATAAACCATGGCAGGATAAACCATGGCAGGATAAACCATGGCAGGGTAAATGGCAGGGTAAACCATGGCAGGATAAACCATGGCAGGGTAAACCATGGCAGGATAAACCATGGCAGGGTAAACCATGGCAGGATAAACCATGGCAGGGTAAACCATGGCAGGGTAAACCATGGCTGGATAAACCATGGCAGGGTAAATGGCAGGATAAACCATGGCAGGATAAACCATGGCAGGATAAATCATGGCAGGGTAAACCATGGCAGGGTAAATAGCAGGATAAACCATGGCAGGATAAACCATGGCAGGGTAAATGGCAGGATAAACCATGGCAGGATAAACCATGGCAGGATAAACCATGGCAGGATAAATCATGGCAGGGTAAACCATGGCAGGGTAAACCATGGCAGGGTAAATGGCAGGATAAACCATGGCAGGGTAAACCATGGCAGGGTAAACCATGGCAGGGTAAACCATGGCAGGATAAACCATGGCAGGATAAACCATGGCAGGGTACATGGCTGGATAAACCATGGCAGGGTAAATGGCTGGATAAACCATGGCAGGTGAAATGGCTGGATAAAGCGAGAGTAGCGAGAGATGATGGAACAGAGAAACAAAGGGAGGTAATGAGATATGATGGAACAGAGAAACAAAGGGAGGTAATGAGAGATGATGGAACAGAGAAACAAAGGGAGGTAACGAGAGATGATGGAACAGAGAAACAAAGGGAGGTAATGAGATATGATGGAACAGAGAAACAAAGGGAGGTAATGAGATATGATGGAACAGAGAAACAAAGGGAGGTAATGAGATATGATGGAACAGAGAAACAAAGGGAGGTAACGAGAGATGATGGAACAGAGAAACAAAGGGAGGTAACGAGAGATGATGGAACAGAGAAACAAAGGGAGGTAACGAGAGATGATGGAACAGAGAAACAAAGGGAGGTAACGAGAGATGATGGAACAGAGAAACAAAGGGAGGTAACGAGAGATGATGGAACAGAGAAACAAAGGGAGGTAACGAGAGATGATGGAACAGAGAAACAAAGGGAGGTAACGAGAGATGATGGAACAGAGAAACAAAGGATGGTAACGAGAGATGATGGAACAGAGAAACAAAGGGAGGTAACGAGAGATGATGGAACAGAGAAACAAAGGGAGGTAACGAGAGATGATGGAACAGAGAAACAAAGGGAGGTAACGAGAGATGATGGAACAGAGAAACAAAGGGCGGTAACGAGAGATGATGGAACAGAGAAACAAAGGGAGGTAACGAGAGATAATGGAACAGAGAAACAAAGGGAGGTAACGAGAGATGATGGAACAGAGAAACAAAGGGAGGTAACGAGAGATGATGGAACAGAGAAACAAAGGGAGGTAACGAGAGATGATGGAACAGAGAAACAAAGGGAGGTAACGAGAAGGGAATGAGAAAGGTATGGAATTTGTCTTCAGGCTCTCAAAGAGATAGCAGAATTATATATAGAGAGACAGGGGGGGATTAATGTGGGCATTTCTCTGTCCCAATCCCCTGTGGTCTGACTGTGCAGTGCTGTAACGCTGCTGGCTGAGGTCCCCGTGAGAGGACTGTCCTCATCCTGACCTCGTTCCTCATCCTCTCCTCATCCTCACAATAGGGACACTACTATTAGATGCCATGAGAGGACTGTCCTCACAGTAGAGCCACAGTAGAACTGTGAGGACTGTCCTCACAGTAGAGCCATGAGAGGACTGTCCTGACAGTAGAGCCATGAGAAGACTGTCCTTACAGTAGAGCCTTGAGAGGACTGTCCTTACAGTAGAGCCATGAGAAGACTGTCCTCACATTAGAGCCTTGAGAGGACTGTCCTTACAGTAGAGCCATGAGAGGACTGTCCTCACATTAGAGCCTTGAGATGACTGTCCTCAGAATAGAGCCTTGAGAAGACTGTCCTCACAGTAGAGCCATGAGAGGACTGTCTTCACAGTAGAGCCATGAGAGGACTGTCTTCACAGTAGAGCCATGAGAGGACTGTCCTCACAGTAGAGCCTTGAGAGGACTGTCTTCACAGTAGATCTTTGGGAGGTCTAACCTCAGAATAGAGCCTTGAGAGGACTGTCCTCAAAGTAGAGCCATGAGAGAACTGTTAACACTGTTAACCCCAGCAAACACACTGTTAAACCCAGCAAACACACTGTTAACCCCGGTAAACACACTGTTAACCCCAGCAAACACACTGTTAACCCCAGCAAACACACTGTTAACCCCGGCAAACACACTGTTAACCCCGGTAAACACACTGTTAACCCCAGCAAACACACTGTTAACCCCAGCAAACACACTGTTAAACCCAGCAAACACACTGTTAACCCCGGTAAACACACTGTTAACCCCAGCAAACACACTGTTAACCCCAGCAAACACACTGTTAACCCCGGCAAACACACTGTTAACCCCGGTAAACACACTGTTAACCCCAGCAAACACACTGTTAACCCCAGCAAACACACTGTTAATCCCGGTAAACACTGTTAACCCCAGCAAACACATTGTTAACTCCAGCAAACACATTGTTAACTCCAGCAAACACACTGTTATCCCCAGCAAAAATAAACTGTCAGACCCAGCACAGGCCCACTGTCACTAGTGTGACATGACACATGTAGGATCAAATAATATCATTCCTCTGCCCTCTGTGTGACTGAACACAGTGTAAATTAAATTAATTCCTCTGCCCTCTGCGTGACTGAACACAGTGTAAATGATATACTTCCTCTGCCCTCTGTGTGACTGAACACAGTGTAAATTAACTTAATTCCTCTGCCCTCTGCGTGACTGAACACAGTGTAAATTAAATTAATTCCTCTGCCCTCTGTGTGACTGAACACAGTGTAAATTAACTTAATTCCTCTGCCCTCTGCGTGACTGAACACAGTGTAAATTAAATTAATTCCTCTGCCCTCTGTGTGACTGAACACAGTGTAAATGATATACTTCCTCTGCCCTCTGTGTGACTGAACACAGTGTAAATGAATATCATTCCTCTGCCCTCTGTGTGACTGAACACAGTGTAAATGAATATCATGCCTCTGCCCTCTGTGTGACTGAACACAGTGTAAATTAAACGAATTCCTCTGCCCTCTGTGTGACTGAACACAGTGTAAATTAACTTAATTCCTCTGCCCTCTGCGTGACTGAACACAGTGTAAATTAAATGAATTCCTCTGCCCTCTGTGTGACTGAACACAGTGTAAATTAACTTAATTCCTCTGCCCTCTGTGTGACTGAAGACAGTGTAAATTAACTTAATTCCTCTGCCCTCTGTGTGACTGAACACAGTGTAAATTAGTATCATTCCTCTGCCCTCTGTGTGACTGAACACAGTGTAAATGAATATCATTCCTCTGCCCTCTGTGTGACTGAACACAGTGTAAATGAATATCATGCCTCTGCCCTCTGTGTGACTGAACACAGTGTAAATTAAACGAATTCCTCTGCCCTCTGTGTGACTGAACACAGTGTAAATTAACTTAATTCCTCTGCCCTCTGCGTGACTGAACACAGTGTAAATTAAATGAATTCCTCTGCCCTCTATGTGACAGAACACAGTGTAAATTAACTTAATTCCTCTGCCCTCTGTGTGACTGAAGACAGTGTAAATTAACTTAATTCCTCTGCCCTCTGTGTGACTGAACACAGTGTAAATTAGTATCATTCCTCTGCCCTCTGTGTGACTGAACACAGTGTAAATGAATATCATTCCTCTGCCCCCTGCGTGACTTTTCCACATGGAGGGGCAGGATCAGTGACTCCACAACACACACAGAGACGCTGCAGGACTGTACTCTAATCATGTTTGTACGGGGTCAGAAAGAGGGCACAGTGATATAAATAGACCTCTGGCTTAGTGGACCGTCATGATTGGAACATTTATTTGACTATTAGTTTTAGAGAAATCCTCCTAACAACAGATAACAGTCCAGAAGATGTCACATACATGTATTTGACTGATGAGGAGGAGGATGAGGAAGAGGGGGTGGAAGAAGGGAATGCTAGAGGCATGTCCTCTATTAATGCAATGAACCTAATCACCCAGGTCACACAGACACACACCACACACCACAGACACACACACACACCACACACACACACACACACCACACACACACACCCACACACACCCACACACACACACACACACACACACACACACACACACACACACACACACACACACACATACACACACACACCACACACACACACACACACCACACACACACAAACACACACCACACACACACATACACACACACAAACACAAACACACAAACAATATCTCTGTTTTGTCGACATCCCTTGTATGCAGTACATGGGAAGATCTGTTTCTAACGGACAATGTTCCTGTTTCCCCAGATTGAAATGCCCCTGAGATTCCCTTGACTCAGTTCATTACAGCATGTAGCCTAGCGGTTAGAGCGTTGGTCCAGTTGACTCAGTTCATTACAGCATGTAGCCTAGCGGTTAGAGCGTTGGTCCAGTTGACTCAGTTCATTACAGCATGTAGCCTAGCGGTTAGAGCGTTGGTCCAGTTGACTCAGTTCATTACAGCATGTAGCCTAGCGGTTAGAGCGTTGGTCCAGTTGACTCAGTTCATTACAGCATGTAGCCTAGCGGTTAGAGCGTTGGTCCAGTTGACTCAGTTCATTACAGCATGTAGCCTAGCGGTTAGAGCGTTGGTCCAGTTGACTCAGTTCATTACAGCATGTAGCCTAGCGGTTAGAGCGTTGGTCCAGTTGACTCAGTTCATTACAGCATGTAGCCTAGCGGTTAGAGCGTTGGTCCAGTTGACTCAGTTCATTACCGCTCAGGGGCATGTAGCCTAGTGATTAGAGTGTTGGTCCAATACAAGTCTGAAAGGTCACTAGTTCAAATCCCCAAGCAGACAAGATGAAAAATCTGTCGATGCGCTCTTGAGCAAGGCACTTAACCCTAATTGTTCCAGGGCCACCGATGATAATGTCAGACCCTGGCCGTGATCCCACTCTCAGAGGGTATCTCAGGGAGAGTTTGGATATGCAAAAAAATTAAGTGTATTATGCGTATAATACACATTTGTGAAATAGGACAAATAGAGGCATCTACCTAATTGAATTATAATTATACATTGGGTGGTTCGAGCCCTCAATGCTGATTGGCTGGCAGCCGTGGTACCACGGGCATGACCACCCAAAAATATTACGTTGATAACTAGTTTATAATAGCAATAAGGCACCGCGTTAAATCCTGTCTAAGAACAACCCTTAGCCATGGTATATTGGTCTTATACCACACCTCTTCAGGCCTTATTGCTTAAGTATAGAATACCTTCCAGTGTCAGACTGCTGCTGTACCAGAACGTCTCTGTCTGTCTGTCTGTCTGTCTGTCTGTCTGTCTGTCTGTCTGTCTGTCTGTCTGTCTGTCTCCCTCCCTCCACTGGTACTGGTGAGAGACGAGCTGCCAAAGTCACATTTCATTCATTATGTTCTCTTGTAAATGAAGAATATGGGATTTTGAACACATCTGTCTCTCTCTCTGTCTCTACCCACTTCCTCCCTCCTTCACTCCCTCCTTCCACCCCCCACCCCCTCCACACACTCCCCCCTCTCTCTCAGAACCAGCGTCAGCGGATGTGGACGAGTATGATCTGGTGGTGTTGTCTGATAGTCTGAGGGGTTTCCTTCAGGACCTGCCCTCCCCCATCATCCCAGCCGTGGTCTACAGTGAACTGATCTACACCGCCCAAGGTACAGTAACAGTACTCACATTGGTCATCAAACAGTCCAAAGTCAGCCAGGCCATATCTAGAGACTGTTTGCACAGACTTATTGGGGCTAGCCAATCACAGAGTTCTGCTGTCACTTGTATGAAATGAGGCTAAGTTATTTAAAATGTTAACCCAGGGTTAAGGATAGGAAAATTCAGTATGAAAAGCCATGTTAAATATAGTTGCTAAGCGAAGTTGCTGAACATCAGTCAGATCCAGCCAACCCTCTAGGTATAGGAGCTAGCTCCTGCCCCCAGGGTCATGGATGGGACACCCTGCTTTAACCTCTGGGACTAAAGTGCAGTATATATCCCATGGCTAAACTTCAGAGTGTCACCGCTTACCACTCCGCCAGCCAGCCAGCCTGCCTGACCTGAGAGAGAGAGAGAGAGAGAGAGAGAGAGAGAGAGAGAGAGAGAGAGAGAGAGAGAGAGAGAGAGAGAGAGAGAGAGGAGAGAGAGAGAGAGAGAGAGAGAGAGAGAGAGAGAGAGAGAGAGAGAGAGTTGTTCCCTCTCTCAGCTCAGTTGTCTGTTGGCCCAGCTCCAGATGAATATATCTTATCCCTCTCTCCAACGTCTGCACTGTCCTCACATCTCTCTCTTTTACAGACACGCTGTAGCACCTGATCTATTTTTCATGACCCTTTCCCTTGAACATAAGGAGAGTCGTGCTTTCCGTGGGCGGTGTAGGTGTTTGCAGTGGTGTGTGTGTGTGAAAGCTTTTGTGTATGCGTGTGTGTGGGAACACCTTAGGGTAGACTGGGGCCATGGCAACCCACGGGCCGAGTTCACACTCTCCCCCCTGACCTCCCCAAAAATTATTCAGCCTCTCCCTTCCTCCGCCAACAACAGCAGCTTCAGTCAATGATGTAAGTGCTTGTCTCTCCCAGCTCCTACCTGTTTCATCACACTCCCAGCACAAGCTTCTCTCTTTTATTTATGGGAACATTTTAAGTCAGGATAAACCACTTGAAAAGACGCATGGTGGAAATTTGAGGGTTCTGTGAGGTTAAGCTGACTAAAATGGAACTTGTTTTTGACTTTGGAGGGTGGTCTGCTGTAAAACAGTAATACAACAAATCAAATCAAATACAACAACTTATAGTGAAATGCTTAATGTACTTACAAGCCCTTAACCAACAATGCTTTAAGAATTTTTAAGAAAAATAAGTGTCAAGTAAAAAATAGATAAGTAAAAAATAGAAAATAAAAGTAAATAATAATTAAACGGCAGCAGTAAAATAACAATAGCGAGGCTTTATACAGGAGGTACCGTCCCTCTCCTTCCTTCCTGTCTTCCCTCTCCTTCCTGTCTGTCTTCGCTCTCCTTCCTGTCTGTCGTCCCTCTCCTTCCTGTCTGTCGTCCCTCTCCTTCCTTCCTCTCCTCCCTCTCCTTCCTCCTGTCTTCCCTCTCCTTCCTTTCTGTCTTCCCTCTCCTTCCTTTCTGTATTCCCTCTCCTTCCTTTCTGTCTTCCCTCTCCTTCCTTTCTGTTTTCCCTCTACTTCCTTTCTGTCTTCCCTCTCCTTCCTTCCTGTTTTCCCACTCCTTCCTTTCTGTCTTCCCTCTCCTTCCTTTCTGTCTTCCCTCTCCTTCCTTCTTGTCTTCCCTCTCCTTCCTTCCTGTCTTCCCTCTCCTTCCTTTCTGTGGTCCCTCTCCTTCCTTTCTGTCTTCCCTCTCCTTCCTTCTTGTCTTCCCTCTCCTTCCTTCCTGTCTTCCCTCTCCTTCCTTCCTGTCTTCCCTCTCCTTCCTTTCTGTCTTCCCTCTCCTTCCTTTCTGTCTTCCCTCTCCTTCCTTTCTGTCTTCCCTCTCCTTCCTTCCTGTCTTCCCTCTCCTTCCTTCCTGTCTTCCCTCTCCTTCCTTCCTGTCTTCCCTCTCCTTCCTTTCTGTCTTCCCTCTCCTTCCTTTCTGTCTTCCCTCTCCTTCCTTTCTGTATTCCCTCTCCTTCCTTTCTGTCTTCCCTCTCCTTCCTTTCTGTTTTCCCTCTACTTCCTTTCTGTCTTCCCTCTCCTTCCTTTCTGTCTTCCCTCTCCTTCCTTTCTGTCTTCCCTCTCCTTCCTTTCTGTCTTCCCTCTCCTTCCTTCCTGTCTTCCCTCTCCTTCCTTCCTGTCTTCCCTCTCCTTCCTTCCTGTCTTCCCTCTCCTTCCTTTCTGTCTTCCCTCTCCTTCCTTTCTGTCTTCCCTCTCCTTCCTTTCTGTCTTCCCTCTCCTTCCTTTCTGTCTTCCCTCTCCTTACTTTCTGTCTTCCCTCTCCTTCCCTTCTGTCTTCCCTCTCCTTCCTTCCTGTCTTCCCTCTCCTTCCTTTCTGTCTTCCCTCTCCTTCCTTTCTGTCTTCCCTCTCCTTCCTTTCTGTCTTCCCTCTCCTTCCTTCCTGTCTTCCCTCTCCTTCCTTCCTGTCTTCCCTCTCCTTCCTTTTTGTCTTCCCTCTTCTTCCTTTCTGTCTTCCCTGTCCTTCCTTTCTGTCTTCCCTCTCCTTCCTTTCTGTCTTCCCTATCCTTCCCTTCTGTCTTCCCTCTCCATCTGTCTTCCCTCTCCTTCTGTCTTCCCTCTTCTTCCTTTCTGTCTTCCCTCTCCTTCCTTTCTGTCTTCCCTCTCCTTCCTTTCTGTCTTCCCTCTCCTTCCTTTCTGTCTTCCCTCTCCTTCCTCCCTGTCTTCCCTCTCCTTCCCTTTTGTCTTCCCTCTCCTTCCTTTCTGTCTTCCCTCTCCTTCCTTTCTGTCTTCCCTGTCCTTCCTTTCTGTCTTCCCTCTCCTTGCTTTCTGTCTTCCCTATCCTTCCTCCCTCTCCTTCCTCCTGTCTTCCCTCTCTTTCCTTTCTGTCTTCCCTCTCCTTCCTTTCTGTCTTCCCTCTCCTTCCTTTCTGTCTTCCCTCTCCTTCCTTTCTGTCTTCCCTCTCCTTCCTTTCTGTTTTCCCTCTACTTCCTTTCTGTCTTCCCTCTCCTTCCTTCCTGTTTTCCCACTCCTTCCTTTCTGTCTTCCCTCTCCTTCCTTTCTGTCTTCCCTCTCCTTCCTTTCTGTTTTCCCTCTACTTCCTTTCTGTCTTCCCTCTCCTTCCTTCCTGTTTTCCCATTCCTTCCTTCTTGTCTTCCCTCTCCTTCATTCCTGTCTTCCCTCTCCTTCCTTTCTGTCGTCCCTCTCCTTCCTTTCTGTCTTCCCTCTCCTTCCTTCTTGTCTTCCCTCTCCTTCCTTCCTGTCTTCCCTCTCCTTCCTTCCTGTCTTCCCTCTCCTTCCTTTCTGTCTTCCCTCTCCTTCCTTTCTGTCTTCCCTCTCCTTCCTTTCTGTCTTCCCTCTCCTTCCTTCCTGTCTTCCCTCTCCTTCCTTTCTGTCTTCCCTCTCCTTCCTTTCTGTCTTCCCTCTCCTTCCTTTCTGTCTACCCTCTCCTTCCTTCCTGTCTTCCCTCTCCTTCCTTCCTGTTTTCCCACTCCTTCCTTTCTGTCTTCCCTCTCCTTCCTTTCTGTCTTCCCTCTCCTTCCTTTCTGTCTTCCCTCTCCTTCCTTTCTGTCTTCCCTCTCCTTCCTTTCTGTCTACCCTCTCCTTCCTTCCTGTCTTCCCTCTCTTTCCTTTCTGTCTTCCCTCTCCTTCCTTTCTGTCTTCCCTCTCCTTCCCTTCTGTCTTCCCTCTCCTTCCCTTCTGTCTTCCCTCTCCTTCTTTCCGGGCTTCCCTCTCCTTCCTTTCTATCTTCCCTCTCCTTCCTTTCTGTCTTCCCTCTCCTTCCTTTCTGTCTTCCCTCTCCTTCCTTCCTGTCTTCCCTCTCCTTCCTTCCTGTCTTCCC
The DNA here is from genome assembly GCF_013265735.2 of Oncorhynchus mykiss. Taxonomy (NCBI): domain Eukaryota; kingdom Metazoa; phylum Chordata; class Actinopteri; order Salmoniformes; family Salmonidae; genus Oncorhynchus; species Oncorhynchus mykiss. The sequence continues at coordinate 88,808,082 of NC_048569.1, forward strand.
TCTCCTTCCTTTTTGTCTTCCCTCTCCTTCCTTTCTGTCTTCCCTGTCCTTCCTTTTTGTCTTCCCTATCCTTCCTTCCTCTCCTCCCTCTCCTTCCACCTGTCTTCCCTGTCCTTCCTTTCTGTCTTCCCTGTCCTTCCTTTCTGTCTTCCCTCTCCTTCCTTCCTGTCTTCCCTCTCCTTCCTTCCTGTCTTCCTTCTCCTTCCTTTTTGTCTTCCCTCTCCTTCCTTTCTGTCTTCCCTTTCCTTCCTTTCTGTCTTCCCTCTCCTTCCTTTCTGTCTTCCCTCTCCTTCCTTTCTGTCTTCCCTATCCTTCCTTCCTCTCCTCCCTCTCCTTCCTCCTGTCTTCCCTGTCCTTCTTTTCTGTCTTCCCTCTCCTTCCTTTCTGTCTTCCCTCTCCTTCCCTTCTGTCTTCCCTCTCCTTCCTTCCTGTCTTCCCTCTCCTTCCTTTCTGTCTTCCCTCTCCTTCCTCCCTGTCGTCCCTCTCCTTCCTTCTTGTCTTCCCTCTCCTTCCCTTCTGTCTTCCCTCTCCTTCCTTCCTGTCTTCCCTCTCCTTCCTTCCTGTCTTACATCTCCTTCCTCCTGTCTTCCCTGTCCTTCCTTTCTGTCTTCCCTCTCATTCCTCTTGTCTTCCCTCTCCTTCCTTCCTGTCTTCCCTCTCCTTCCTTCTTGTCTTCCCTCTCCTTCCCTTCTGTCTTCCCTCTCCTTCCTTCCTGTATTCCCTCTCCTTCCTTCCTGTCTTACCTCTCCTTCCTCCTGTCTTCCCTGTCCTTCCTTTCTGTCTTCCCTCTCATTCCTCCTGTCTTCCCTCTCCTTCCTTCCTGTCTTCCCTCTCCTTCCTTCCTGTCTTCCCTCTCCTTCCTTCTTGTCTTCCCTCTCCTTCCTTTCTGTCTTCCCTTTCCTTCCTTCCTGTCTTCCCTCTCCTTCATTCTTGTCTTCCCTCTCCTTCCTTTCTGTCTTCCCTCTACTTCCTTTCTGTCTTCCCTCTCCTTCCTTTCTTTCTTCCCTCTCCTTCCTTCCTGTCTTCCCTCTCCTTCCTTTTTGTCTTCCCTCTCCTTCCTTTCTGTCTTCCCTCTCCTTCCTTTCTGTCTTCCCTCTCCTTCCTTTCTGTCTTCCCTCTCATTCCTCCTGTCTTCCCTCTCCTTCCTTCCTGTCTTCCCTCTCCTTCCTTCCTGTCTTCCCTCTCCTTCCTTCTTGTCTTCCCTCTCCTTCCTTTCTGTCTTCCCTTTCCTTCCTTCCTGTCTTCCCTCTCCTTCATTCTTGTCTTCCCTCTCCTTCCTTTCTGTCTTCCCTCTACTTCCTTTCTGTCTTCCCTCTCCTTCCTTCCTGTTTTCCCACTCCTTCCTTTCTGTCTTCCCTCTCCTTCCTTTCTGTCTTCCCTCTCCTTCCTTTCTGTCTTCCCTCTCCTTCCTTTCTGTCTTCCTTCTCCTTCCTTTCTGTCTACCCTCTCCTTCCTTCCTGTCTTCCCTCTCTTTCCTTTCTGTCTTCCCTCTCCTTCCTTTCTGTCTTCCCTCTCCTTCCCTTCTGTCTTCCCTCTCCTTCCCTTCTGTCTTCCCTCTCCTTCTTTCCGGGCTTCCCTCTCCTTCCTTTCTATCTTCCCTCTCCTTCCTTTCTGTCTTCCCTCTCCTTCCTTTCTGTCTTCCCTCTCCTTCCTTCCTGTCGTCCCTCTCCTTCCTTCCTGTCTTCCCTCTCCTTCCTTTTTGTCTTCCCTCTCCTTCCTTTCTGTCTTCCCTGTCCTTCCTTTCTGTCTTCCCTCTCCTTCCTTTCTGTCTTCCCGCTCCTTCCTTTCTGTCTTCCCTATCCTTCCTTCCTCTCCTCCTTCTCCTTCCACCTGTCTTCCCTGTCCTTCCTTTCTGTCTTCCCTGTCCTTCCTTTCTGTCTTCCCTCTCCTTCCTTCCTGTCTTCCCTCTCCTTCCTTCCTGTCTTCCCTCTCCTTCCTTTTTGTCTTCCCTCTCCTTCCTTTCTGTCTTCCCTGTCCTTCCTTTCTGTCTTCCCTCTCCTTCATTTCTGTCTTCCCTCTCCTTCCTTTCTGTCTTCCCTATCCTTCCTTCCTATCCTCCCTCTCCTTCCTCCTGTCTTCCCTGTCCTTCTTTTCTGTCTTCCCTCTCCTTCCTTTCTGTCTTCCCTCTCCTTCCCTTCTGTCTTCCCTCTCCTTCCTTCCTGTCTTCCCTCTCCTTCCTTTCTGTCTTCCCTCTCCTTCCTTCCTGTCTTCCCTCTCCTTCCTTCTTGTTTTCCCTCTCCTTCCCTTCTGTCTTCCCTCTCCTTCCTTCCTGTCTTCCCTCTCCTTCCTTCCTGTCTTACCTCTCCTTCCTCCTGTCTTCCCTGTCCTTCCTTTCTGTCTTCCCTCTCATTCCTCCTGTCTTCCCTCTCCTTCCTTCCTGTCTTCCCTCTCCTTCCTTCTTGTCTTCCCTCTCCTTCCCTTCTGTCTTCCCTCTCCTTCCTTCCTGTCTTCCCTCTCCTTCCTTCCTGTCTTACCTCTCCTTCCTCCTGTCTTCCCTGTCCTTCCTTTCTGTCTTCCCTCTCATTCCTCCTGTCTTCCCTCTCCTTCCTTCCTGTCTTCCCTCTCCTCCCTTCCTGTCTTCCCTCTCCTTCCTTCTTGTCTTCCCTCTCCTTCCTTTCTGTCTTCCCTTTCCTTCCTTCCTGTCTTCCCTCTCCTTCATTCTTGTCTTCCCTCTCCTTCCTTTCTGTCTTCCCTCTACTTCCTTTCTGTCTTCCCTCTCCTTCCTTCCTGTCTTCCCTCTCCTTCCTTCCTGTCTTCCCTCTCCTTCCTTTTTGTCTTCCCTCTCCTTCCTTTCTGTCTTCCCTCTCCTTCCTTTCTGTCTTCCCTATCCTTCCTTCCTCTCCTCCCTCTCCTTCCTTCCTCTCTTCCCTCTCCTTCCTTTCTGTCTTCCCTCTCCTTCCTTCCTGTCTCCTCCTCTCTCCTCAGTACCCTCCCTTGTCCTCCTCAGTACCCTCCCTAGTCCTCCTCAGTACCCTCCCAAATCCTCCTATTGTGGATTCTGTCACACCTCCTAAACCCATTTAGGGTTGAAGTCGGACGTTTACATACACCATAGCCAAATACATTCAGTTTTTCAACAATCCTGACATTTAATCCTAATAAAAATTCCCTTTATTAGGTCCGTTTGGATCACCACTTTATTTTAAGAATGTGAAATCTCAGAATTATAGTAGAGAGAATTATTTATTTCAGCTTTTATTTCTTTCATCACATTCCCAGTGGGTCAGAAGTTTGCATACCCTCAATTAGTATTTGGTAGCATTTCCTTTAAATTGTTTCACTTGGGCCAAGCGTTTCGGTTAGCCTTCCACAAGCTTTCCACAATAAGTTGGGTGAATTTTTACCCATTCCTCTTGACAGAGCTGGTGTAACTGAGTCAGGTTTGTAGGCCTCCTTGCTCACACACATTTTTTCAGTTCTGCACACAAATGTTCTATGGGATTGAGGTCAGGGCTTTGTGATGGCCACTCCAATACCTTAACTTTGTTGTCCTTAAGCCATTTTGCCACAACTTTGGAAGTGTGCTTGGGGTCATTGTCCATTTGGAAGACCCATTTGCAACCAAGCTTTAACATCCTGACTGATGTCTTGAGATGTTGCTTCAATATATCCACATAATTTTCCTCCCTCATGATGCCCTCTATTTTATCAAGTGCACCAGTCCCTCCTGCAGCAAAGCACCCCCACAACATGATGCTGCCAACCCCCCGTGCTTCACGGTTGGGATGGTGTTCTTCGGCTTGCA
>NC_048569.1:88816826-88866826 GCF_013265735.2 Oncorhynchus mykiss
AATGACTGATTAGACCTTCAGAAAGTGTTTACACCCCTTGACTTCTCCTTGTTGTGTTAGAGCCTGAATCGAAAATGTATTAAATTTAGATTTTGTGTCACTGGCCTCCACACAATACCCAATCATTTTTTACAAATTAATAAAAAATGTAATGCTGAAATGTCTTGAGTCAATAATTATTCAATCCCTTTGTGATGGAAAGCCTAAATAAGTTCAGGAGTAAAAATGTGTTTAACCAAGTCACATAATAAGTTGCATGGACATTTCCAAAAGCCTGTTTTCATTTTGTCATTATGGGGTATTGGGTATAGATTGATGAGGACTTTTATTTATTTCATCCATTTTAGGAAAAGGCTGTAACGTAACAAAATGTGGAAAAGGGGAAGGGGTCTGAAAAGTTTCCAAATGCCGTGTATATGTAAGATCCCTCAGTCAAGCAGTGAATTTCAAACACAGATTCAACAACAATGACCAGGGAGGTTTCCCAATGCCTCACAAAGAAGGACACCTATTGGTAGATGGGTAAAAAAAAAAGCAGACATTGAATATCCCTTTGAGCATGGTGAAGATATTCATTACATTTTGGATGGTGTATCAATACAGCCAGTCACTACAAAGATACAGGTGTCCATCTTAACTCAGTAGCCGGAGAGGAAGGAAACCGCTCAGGGATTTCACCATGAGGCCAATGGTGACTTTAAAACAGTTACAGAGTTTAATGGCTGTGATAGAAAACTGAGGATGGATCAACAACATTGTATTTACTCCACAATACTCACCTTAATGACAGAGTGAAAAGAAGGAAGCCTGTACAGAATACAAATATTCCAAAACATGCATCCTGTTTGCAGTAAGCAACTAAAGTAAAACTGCAAAAACTGTGGGAAAGAAATTAACTTTATTTCCTGAAAACAAAGTGTTATGTTAGAATCACTGATACTTACAGTGCATTCGGAAATGATTCAGACCCCTTGACTTTTTCCACATTTTGTTACATTACAACCTTATTTTAAAATGGATTAAAAAATATATTATTCTCATCAATATACATAAAATACCCCATCATGACAAACCGTAAACAGCTTTTCAGAATTACAGCTAATTTATTAAAAATAAAAAATTAAATACCTTATTTAAATAGTATTCAGACCCTTTGCTGTGAGACTTGAAATGTAGGTCATGTGCATTCTGTTTCCATTGATAGTCCTTGAGATGTTTCCACAACTTGATTGGAATCCAACTGTGGTAAATCCATTTGATTGGACATGATTTGGAAAGGCACACACGTCTATATAAGGTTCCACAGTTGACAGTGCATGTCAGAGCAAAAACCAATTTGTGAGCTTGACGGAATTGTCGGGTACCAAAAAAATTCTGCAGCATTGAAGGTCCCCAATCATTCTTAAATGGAAGAAGTTTGGAACCACCAAGACTCTTCCTAGAGCTGGCCGCCCGGCCAAACTGAGCAATCGGGGAGAAAGGCCTTGGTCAGGGACCAAGAACCTGATGGTCACACTGACAGAGCTCCAGAGTTCCTCTGTGGAGATGGGAGAACCTTCCAGAAGGACAACCATCTCTGCAGCACTCCAACAATCAGGCCTTTATTGTAGAGTGGCCAGACGGAAACCACTCCTCAGTAAAAGGCACATGACAGCCCGCTTGGAGTTTGCCAAAAAGCACCTAAAGACTCTCAGACCATGAGAAACAAAGTTCTCTGGGCTGATGAAACCAAGATTGAAATCTTTGGCCTGAATGCCAAGCGTCACGTCTGGAGGAAACCTGGCACCATCCCTACGGTGAAGCATGGTGGTGGCAACATCATGCTGTCGGGATGTTTTTCAGCAGCAGGGACTGGGAGACTAGTCAGGATCGAGGCAAAGATGAATGGAGTAAAGTACAGAGATTCTTCATGAAAACCTGCTCCAGAGTGCTCAAGACCTCAGACTGGGGTGAAGGTTCCCCTGCAGGTACCCCTGCAGAGTAGAATGGGACAAACTCCCCAAATACAGGTGTGCCAAACTTGTAGTGTCCCAAGAAGACTTGAGGCTGTAATCGCTGATGCTTCAACACCTTTTACTGAGTAAAGGGTCTGAATAATTGTGTAATTGTGATATTTCAGTTTTTTACATTTATATATTTGCAAAAAAAAAAAAAAAAAAAAGATGTTTGCTTCGTCATTATGGGACATTGTGTGGAGATCAATGAGGGCTGAAATACAGCAGGAACGTAACAAAATGTGGAAAAAGTCAAGGGGTCTGAATACTTTCCGAATGCACTGTATGTAAATTTGATATTTCTGTATTTCATTTTCAATACATTTGTAAATGTCGTAAAACATGTTTTCACTTTGTCATTATGGGGTGTTGTGTGTAGATGGGCGAGATTTAATCCATTTTGAATTCAGACTGTAACACAACATATGGAGAAAGTCAAGGGGTGTGGAAACCTTCTGAAGGCACTGTAGGTGTGTTCTGTTATTAGTGCCTGGCTCTCTGTCCCAGCGCACACGCATACACACACACACACACACAAATACAATTCACACTTGTACTCATTCCCCCTCTCTCTGTCTTGCTACTCCAGAGACTCAGAGCGTGGAGGAGTGTGGCGAGAAGCTGAAGAAGATCCTAGAGTCCCCCAGTGTCCCCCAGGCCAACCACCAGCTCCTGGTGCACCTCACCAGACACTTGGTCAGGGTGGCCCAGAGTGGGGCTCAGAACCAGGCCAGCCCCAGGCTTCTAGGCCAGACCTTCAGTGAGGCCATCTTCAAACACTCCCACTTCTGGTAAGACTGATTGGTGCATTGGTGAAGTTGTGTGGTGCTGGAAAAAAGGTGCTATCAAGAACCTAAAATGGTTATTCGGCTGTCCTCATAGGAGAACCCTTTTAAAATCTTTTTTTGGTTCCAGGTATATCCAACAGGTATAGGAAACATATCAAGCATGGGTCTCATGCATGCTATATTCTCATATATATTCTCATATTGACATTCACAGATATATATACTGACATTCTCAGATATATATACTGACATCCTCAGATATATACTGACAATCTCAGATATATATACTGACATTCTCAGATATATATATACTGACATTCTCAGATATATATACTGACATTCTCAGATATATATACTGACATCCTCAGATATATACTGACATTCTCAGATATATATACTGACATTCTCAGATATATATACTGACATTCTCAGATATATATACTGACATTCTCAGATATATATACTGACATTCTCAGATATATATACTGACATTCTCAGATATATATACTGACATTCTCAGATATATATACTGACATTCTCAGATATATATACTGACATTCTCAGATATATATACAGTGGGGAGAACAAGTATTTGGAACACTGCCGAGGTAACGAGTTCAAACAGGTGCAGTTAATACAGGTAATGAGTGGAGAACAGGAGGGCTTCTTTAAGAAAAACTAACAGGTCTGTGAGAGCCGGAATTCTTACTGGTTGGTAGGTTTTCAAATACTTATGTCATGCAATAAAATGCAAATTAATTACTTAAAAATCATACAATGTGATTTTCTGGATTTTTGTTTTAGATTCCGTCTCTCACAGTTGAAGTGTACCTATGATAAAAATTACAGACCTACAAAATTACAGACCTACAGATCTACATGCTTTGTAAGTAGGAAAGTAGTGTATCAAATACTTGTTCTCCCCACTGTATACTGACATTCTCAGAAACGTATAGTTTGGATTTACATTTGGTTGAGTTGTCAACTAAAGTTAATTCAACTTGAAATCAAAAAAAATGTCACCATGTCTTTTGATTTAGGTTAAAAGTTGGGTGAAAAAAAGACTAAATGACTTTTTGCAAATCCAATCCGTTTTCCACGTTGATTCAACGTCATCACGCATATTGTTTTGGTTGTAATGATGTGGAAACAACGTTAATTCAAACTGTTTTTGTCCAGTGGGAAAGCATTAGCATGTTGAGTATGCTGTTTGTTCTTCGCATACACTGCCAAAGCTCACCGGGAGAATTGCTCTCCGAATTGCTCTGTATCACGCAGGAATGTCCGTTTCTGGCTTCTGTTTACAAAGAAATCTGGAATAGGAGATTACAGTCAATGAGTCAGAACTCGTGATATTTGCGTAGCCTCTTCCACTCGCTCTGTCGCTCGCCTCTGACGTCACCAGAAGGAGTGAGCGTGCTGGGCTGTCCCAGAATGCATTGCTCTCTCTGGCCCGTCGCTCTGTCAGGTTTTTTATGAAAACTTGACCCATGGTGCTCCAGCCCCCCAGCCATAACCACCAGAGAAACAGATGGAGGGAGGCCAACATAAGTCTGTTTGTCTGACCTTTCTAACATAGGATGTAACCCAAATGGCACAATAATCCCTATGTAGTGCACTACTTTTTACCAGGGCCCATAGGACTCTGATCAAAAGTAATGCACTACGTACTCTCATTTGGGACTCAGACGTAAGCTCAGTGGATTAGACCAAAGAGAGAAACGGCAGGGCAGGGAGAAGGGTCTTCTTAACCATTTAGCGCCATGCCAGGCAGAGAACTCTGCCAAGTACTTCCAAAACCAAAAAAACGCAGATCATGGAGTGTATGATCATATCAGTATATCATATAGTAATAGATATATCACTATATCATATAGTAATAGATCATATACTAATAGTAGATCATATAGTAGTATATTATATAGTAGTAGATCATATAGTAGTAGATCATATAGTAGATCATATAGTAGTAGATCATATAGTAGTAGATCATATAGTAGTAGATCATACAGTTCATTAATTGCATGTTCAGCAATTATTTACAGCATGTTCATTGATGGTTTATGGTTCATTGAACAAGCATGTGAATCAGTGTTTAAACCCTTTACAATGAAGATCTGTGAAGTTATTTGGATTTTTACGAATTATCTTTGAAAGACAGTTTCTTTTTTTGCTGAGTTTATATACTGTATTTTAAACCATCTACTGCATCTTGCCTATGCCTCTCGGCCATCGCTCATCCATATATTTATATGTAGATATTCTTATTCCATCCCTTTTCTTAGATTTGTGTGTATAAGGTAGTTGTTGTGAAATTGTTAGATTACTTGTTAGATATTACTGCACTGTCGGAACTAGAAGCACAAGCATTTCGCTACACTCGCAATAACATCTGCTAACCATGTGTATGTGACCAATACCATTTGATTTGATTTGATTTGAAAGTGTATCATGCCTCAAAAAGTCATTTTGTTTAGTCATCTTCCTCCGAGAGAGGTCCGTCACACAGCCACCACAGGACTTGAATTATAGGGAATAAGTACCTAAGTTAATCAACAGTTTCTCTGACCCAGCAGCAGGCAAAATTCAATAGAGGAGAGCGGGAGGGAGGGAAGGAGGGAACGGGTTCATACCCCAGAAACTATCACTAGAACTTGTACTAGTTTTCCAATTCCTTCAAAGAAGCCATTTTGTTTAATTTTCTAATGCAGTTCAACCATACAAATAGCTTGTATTGTTATCTGATGGATAGCATGCTCTCTCTCTTTTTCACCCCTCCCCTCTTTCTCGCTCTATTCAAGTGACGTTGTAACTCTTGACTCCCCAACAACACAATGTTATGTTTATGTCAATATTTACATCAATGACTTCTCGACCTCTCTGTCCCTTCCTTTGACCTCTGACCTATCTCCCTGCCTGTCCTGCAGTACGGACGTAAACCCAGAACACCACGTGAAGATCATGGAGGCCCTGATTGCAGCCGGGGGACTGGTGGAGATACAGGCAGCCCCAGGTAGGACACTCCCCCTTTGGATCCGACCTGCAGCACCCCCCCGACCCCCCCCCCCCCCCTCCCTGTGCCAACATGGTGGAGGGTCATGGACTTATACAAGTACTGTGTCACAAATGGGTTCAGATGTTCTACACAGTGCACTGCTTCTGAACAGGGTCCACAGGAAGGCCTTCATCTTTACATCAATAGAGAATACAGAGGTCCTCTGTATTATTCGATGTGTCTCACAGTTCAGCTTCATCATGTTTCATAATATGACAGACACACCTACATATGACTGTGCAGTTTGTTGTTCCGCTACGACAACAGACCTGCCTGAGGACCTGCCTGAGGAGGACTCTGTGGGGAGAGGGAGGAAGGGGTGATGAGTGGGGAGGAAGGGTGAGAAGGGGAGAGCAAGGGTGAGGGAGTGGTGATGAGGGGAGAGGAAAGGTGAGAAGGAATCTGTGGGGAGGAGGGGAGAGGAAGGGTGAGGGATGGGAGAGGTGAGGAGAGGTGGGGAGGGTTGAGGGGAAATCTGTTGGGAGGAGGGGAGAGGAAGGGTGATGAGGGGAGAGAGGGGTTGAGAAGGGGACAGGAAGGGTGAGGGAGGGGTGATGAGGGGAAAGGAGGGGTGAGAAGGACTCTGGGGAGGAGGGGAGAGGGAGGAGGGGGGAGGAGAGAGGATGGGGAGGAGGGGTAAGGAGGGGAGGGGAGAGGAGGAGTGAAGGATGAGGTCATCCAGAACTAAATATAGACGAGTCACTCTGTGGTCACCACTGTTTTATCAGTACGATGTCTGTCTGTCAGTACGATGTCTGTCTGTCAGTACGATGTCTGTCTATCAGTACGATGTCTGTCTATCAGTACGATGTCTGTCTATCAGTACGATGTCTGTCTGTCAGTACGATGTCTGTCTCTCAGTACGATGTCTGTCTGTCAGTACGATGTCTGTCTCTCAGTACGATGTCTGTCTGTCAGTACGATGTCTGTCTATCAGTACCATGTCTGTCTGTCAGTACGATGTCTGTCTATCAGTACGAAGTCTGTCTGTCAGTATGATGTCTGTCTGTCAGTACGATGTGTGTCTGTCAGTACGATATCTGTCTATCAGTACGATGTCTGTCTGTCAGTACGATGTCTGTCTGTCAGTACGATGTCTGTCTGTCAGTACGATGTGTGTGGGTCATGGGAAGAAGGCTCTGTTTGTGTGTGCTTGCTTCGGTGCATGCATACGTGTGCGCTCGTGTGTGTATGAGTGCGTGCTTGGGTGCGTGTGTGTGTGCTTGCGTGGGTGCGAGTTTGTGTGGCATACAGAGCGACCCAGGCCCAGCGAGAGGTCACAATTTATCTGCAGTGGCAGGATGTCTGTAGAATGGGATAGTGGTAATACTATCTAAGGACAGGCTGGTTCTAGAAGGCTCGGCAGGGTTCTGGCAGAGAGTGGACTTTCTGTATTCTGTCCTTCCTGTAAGAATCAGCCCACTGCCAGCTTGGGTTTGTTATATCTGGTGGTTTTAATGAAAATAATTGAGCAGCTGCCCAAAGCTGGGCCATGTAGTTTATTTAACTTATGTATTTCTCACAGTGGGAAAACGACTTGGAATCCCTCTCTACCACAACCTCCAGTGGAAAAGAGCAGTTTGGTTTATGAAATGTCCTGAGCTACTGTTACAAATAGTGCGTATAGCATAAAATAATACCATACATCTTCCTCCATTTGTTTGCTTTGCCACGAAAGCTGCGATAACTTAACGGCATCTGTTAATTTTCTCTGGCTGGTTCTCCGGTGTTTATGTAGCAGAAACAATGCCTGGAGGGTCAGCCAACCTCAGGGTAACACTGTCAGAGAAGATAATTAGACCTAAAGAGGTTGTTAGGATTGTCTTGTAACCTCTGTATAAGTTTGTGTGTGTGTGTTTTTGTGTGTGCTTGCGTGCGTGTACATTTGCATTTGTGTGAAAGTGTCTTTGTTAGCCAGCCAGCCAGCCAGACAACCAGACAGACAGATAGCCAGCCAGCCAGACAGACAGATAGCCAGCCAGCCAGCCAGCCAACCAGACAGACAGATAGCCAGCCAGCCAGCCAACCAACCAGACAGACAGGCAGACAGATAGGCAGGCAGGCAGGCAGGCAGGCAGGCAGGCAGGCAGGCAGGCAGACAGACAGACAGACAGACAGACAGACAGACAGACAGACAGACAGACAGACAGACAGACAGACAGACAGACAGACAGACAGACAGACAGACAGACAGACAGACAGACAGACAGACAGACAGACAGACAGACAGACAGACAGACAGACAGACAGACAGACAGACAGACAGACAGACAGACAGGCGGTGGGTGGGTGGGGTACTGAATGAGGTGTTAAGGGTCAGACAGCAGGTGTGTGTTGATTATGAGGGTTGGGATTTTGGTTAAGATTATGGGGTCAGGCGGCGGGGGTGTGTGGGGGCTTGTGTTGGGGTTAAGGTTAAGGTTATGGGGTCAGGCGGGTGTGTGTGGGGGCTTGTGTTGGGGTTAATGTTATGGGGTCAGTGGATATCGAGCCAGGTTATGGTTAAGGTAACCTTGTGGTTAGAGCGCTGGGCCAGTATCTGAAAGGTTGCTAGATCGAATCCCTGAGCTGACAAGGTAAAAATCTGTCGTTCTGCCCCTGAACAAGGCAGTTAACCCACTGTTCCCCGGTAGGCTGTCATTGTAAGTAAGAATTTGTTCTTAGCTAACTAGCCTAGTTAAATACATTTTTTTAACATGGTTGCTAGGGATGGGGTTGGGAAAGGGGAAGGGGTTATGGGTAATGTTGTGGTTGATGACAGGGGTGGAACAACAGAATATGCCAGTACATCTCAGATTGGCTTTAACTTTGACACGGCCATCTCTACTCCCCTTCCTTCAGACCAATGTTATGGTTGTAAACATGAATGCCAGGTCCTATATTAACCCTTGGACTTGACCTTGGCCAGAACAAACGCACCATAACTCAGAGCCAATCATCACACTCAGCATGCTTGGAACAGAGAGCGGTTTATGGGGTAAGCTTTCACCACCCTGAGGGTCAGAGCCAGGGGGCGTGATGGGGGGGACAAGACATGGGGTTAGGTGTTTAGGGGGTTAGGGGGACATAATTTAGGGTATTTTTAGGGAATTTGAGAGGCGGAGGCAGCAATGAAAGTGGAAACCTGTTTAGGGTAGTTGCTGCTCAACACTGATACCACTAGGCCTTTACATTACAGCAGCTCTTATACCCGTGTGTTTATGCTCTAAGTACTATAGTTACAGTGCCTTGTTAACAGTTGTAATTGGGTGTAATTGCCTAGCAATTACATAGCAATGGAGGTGAAGGTTTTGGGCATTAATAAGAAAGTGGAGTGGGGAACGCTATAATGTATTCAGCCTCCAGACAGACATTGTGTTGAAGTCCCAGTGATGCTTTAAGTGTGTGTATTGGCAGGGTTACATCACACCAACAAAGACTGCTGTCTATTTGTGATGTCTCTGACATGCAGCTCGTTTTATAACCTGTCTGACACAACCCACTAGACAAGCTCTCTGAGTGGATGGATGGAATCTCTTCAAGATCATCTTGACATTTTGCGATTGCTTGAATGACTGTCCAGTATAGCATACCGTATCTCTATATATTGTGGGGTGGCAAGGAGCCTAGTGGTTGGAGTGTTGGACCGAAAGGTTGCAAGATCGAATCCCCGAGCTGACAAGGTAAAAATATGTCGTTCTGCCCCTGAACAAAGCAGTTAACCCACTGTTCCCCGGTAGGCCGTCATTGAAAATAAGAATTTGTTCTTAACGGTCTTGCCTAGTTAAATAAATATTATATCGCTAGTTATGATCGTCTCTATTCTGGCAACTCAAGACAAATCATTTTAATATTTTATGTTCCCCTGCTTGTCGCAGAAGTCAAGTCCACAGATCCCTCATTTGTCAGATTGAATATGTGTCTTTGAAAGGGGCAGAGTAGCCACATAGTGTGGACAGATGCAGGTACTGTTGTCATAACTTGTCGCAGACTATTTTCCTGTGCAGCAGGAAATGCAAATTGTAGTGTATTCAATGTTTTAAAAGGCTTCTAAAGTTTGTAATTTGCATTTTAAAATGTCAGACTTGATTTATTCTAACAAAAAAATTAGCAACCCCTGCAAAAATGGCAATTAATCCACATAATAATTAACATTCCCTGTTGCTGCGGGATTATTTTCCTGCTGTGAGAAACTGGTAAAATGTTGTTTGTGGAGATCACTTCACGGCTGTGGGGAGAAAGAGGGAGGTCAGGTTCAAGTCGTTATGGGGCCAGTGGTGGAGAGCACTTCACGGCTGTGGGGAGAAAGAGAGAGTTCAGGTTCATGCGTGAACAATTTTCTCCCCAACTGGCCCCATAATGAGCATCCCGCCGAGCTCTACATTAGCCCAGGTCAAAGGTTAGACTAGCTCCCATGGGTGCACTGTTAACCCCTGAATAGGCCCAACCAAGCCTACTGCAAATGGAGTCTTAAAATCTTACAATTCCAACCTGATACGGCCTTTACCTGAGTGGTCAATCCTTTGTGTGTGTACATCTATGTATTTGATGGAGCAGGAGTTTTAGGCCTCAGTGGAACCCAGCTCAACCAGTCAATCTGTCAGGCATTACCATCACGCCATAATAGCGTTACCAACCAAGAAAAAATACAAACTAAGAAAACAAACTCATTCACACACAGCCTTTTTGACTCTGTTATGACTTATTTTCCCCTGCCGAAGGCACGCAACCCCTGCCCACAGCCTAGCGAATGGAACAGACAACCCCCCTCCCCCTACACATACACACAAACACACCCAACCATCCTAACCATCCCCCCTCCTCCCGGCCCCAGGCCATTTATTTGGGTCTTAATGTGTTCCAGGCAGGGAAAGTTTGTTGGTAAAACATTGCGTTTAAAGATAGATCTTGTGGGCTTGTGTTTGACTTCCCTCGTCTTGGATGACTGGGCCTGTCAGATACTGATGGATTCATTGTGGCTGTGAGCGTGTTGCTCTGAAAATAAAAGAGCAAGAGAGAGGGTAAGAGAGAGAGAGAGGGAGAGAGAGATGGTAAGAGAGGGTAAGAGAGAGAGAGAGAAAGAGGGGGGATAAGAGAGAAGGTAAGAGAGCGAGAGAGAGGGAGAGAGAGAGGGTAAGAGAGAGAGAGAGGGGGGTAAGAGAGAAGGTAAGAGAGAGAGAGAGAGGAGGTAAGAGAGAGAGAGAGAGAGGGAGAGAGAGGGTAAGAGAGAGAGGAGAGAGAGAGAGGAGAGAGAGGGTAAGAGGGAGAGAGGGGGAGAGGGTAGGAGAGGGGGTAAGAGAGAGAGAACGAGAGAAGGAAAGAGAGCGAGAGGGTAAGAGAGAGGGAGAGAGAGAGGGTAAGAGAGAAGGTAAGAGAGAGAGGGGGAGGGGTAAGAGAGAGAGAGGGAGAGAGAGGCAGTGAGAGAGAGAGAGAGAGAGAGAGGGAGAGAGAGGGTAAGTGAGTGAGGAGAGAGAGAGAGAAGGAGAGAGAGAGAGAGGGTAAGAGAGAGAGGGTAAGAGGGAGAGAGGGGGAGAGGGTAGGAGGGGGGGTAAGAGAGAGAGAACGAGAGAAGGAAAGAGAGCGAGAGGGTAAGAGAGAGGGAGAGAGAGAGGGTAAGAGAGAGGGGGGGTAAGAGAGAAGGTAAGAGAGAGAGAGGGAGAGAGAGGGTAAGCGAGAGAGGAGAGAGAGAGAAAGAGAGAGAGAGGGTAAGAGGGAGAGAGGGGGAGAGGGTAGGAGGGGGGGTAAGAGAGAGAGAAAGAGAGAAGGAAATAGAGAGAGAGAGGGTAAGAGAGAGGGTAAGAATGAAGGTAAGAGAGAGAGAGAGAGAGAGAGACGGTAAGAGAGGGTAAGAGAGATGGGGGGGAATAAGAGAGAGGGTAATAGAGAAGGTAAGAGAGAGAGAGAGGGTGAGAGAGATGGTAAGAGAGAGAGAGAGAGAGAGAGAGAGACGGTAAAGAGAGAAAGAGGGGGTGAGAGAGATGGTAAGAGAGGGAGAGAGAGAGAGGGTAAAAGAGAAGGTAATAGAGAGAGGGGGGTAAGAGAGGAGGTAAGAGAGAGAGGGGGGGTAAGAGAGAGGGAGAGAGAGAGAGGGTAAGAGAGAAGGTAAGAGAGAGAGAGATGGTAAGAGAGGGAGAGAGAGAGAGGGTAAGAGAGAAGGTAAGAGAGAGAGGGGGGTAAGATAGAAAGTAAGAGAGAGAGAGAGAGAGGGGGGGTAAGAGAGAGAGAGCGGGAGAGAGAGACAGTAAGAGAGAGAGGGGGGGTAAGAGAGAAGGTAAGAGAGAGAGAGGGGGGTAAGAGAGAGAGGGAGAGAGAGGGTAAGAGAGAGAGGGTAAGAGAGAGATAGAGGGTGAGAGGGGGGTAAGAGAGAGGGAGTGAGGGGGTAAGAGAGAGAGGGAGAGAGAGGGTAAGCGAGAGAGAAGGAGAGCAAGAGAGGGTAAGAGAGAGAGGGTGAGAGGGTAAGAGAGGGAGAGAGAGGGGGAGAGAGAGAGAGAGAGAGGGTAAGAGAGGGGGAGAGAGAGAGAGAGAGAGGGGGAGGGTAAGAGAGAGGGAGAGAGAGAGAGAGGGAGAGAGAGGGAAAGGGGGAGAGAGAGAGAGAGGGTAAGAGAGAGAGAGAGAGGGTAAGAGAGAGGGTAAGAGAGAGAGAGGGTAAGAGAGAGCGAGAGAAAGAGGGGAGGATGGGAGGGTAAGAGAGAGGGAGAGAGAGGGGGAGGGCGAGGGGAGAGAGGGGGAGAGAAGTGGGGAGGGAGAGAGGGGGAGAGAAGGGAGGGAGAGAGAGAGAGAGAGAGGGAGGGAAGAAAGAGACAGAGAGACAGAGGGAGAGAGAGAGGGGAGGACGGGAGGGTACGAGAGAGGGACGGAGAGGGGGAGAGAAAGGGTAAGAGACAGGGAGAAAGTAAATTACCCTCTCTGTTTTCATATCTCCCCCTCCCTCTCTTCTGTCTCCCTCTGTGTTTATAGCAGGGTTTACAGTCAGTACCAAGTCCAATCTTTATGATGTTCTCCATTCTAGTGTGATGCTTTCCATGTCCGTAAAAAATGGGCTATGATAAAAATCTGGGGGCCATTTGCAGTAAAAAAAAGATTTACACAAAATGAAAACAAAACATCACATAAATAATGTGGGATGTGTTTAAATGAGGTGCAACTTTGAACCGTTTGGGTGTGACTGTGAAACGTTCCTGTAGCCAGTTTATTTGGTAATGATTATTACTCTGTACGTTTAGGCCTTTAAACTGAACTTAAGTCCACTCACCGTCAATTCAGACCAGGTCTCTGGTGTTCTCTGTTAGAGTAGAGACTGTCATGAACCCACCCAACCAAGCTATTAGTTAGTGTTATTAATCAGAGCATGTGTCCTGATGTAATTCAACAGCTGCTCTGTGTGTGTGTGTGTGTGCTCTTTTCTGGATTTTTATCATTAGTGGGTATCGGCCTAATTCTGCTCATATTTGGTGTTCTACGTTGTACACGGAGGATGTTTTGCAGAATTCTGCGTGCAGAGTCTCAATTTGGTGTTTGTCCCATTTTGTGAAGTCTTGGTTGGTGAGCGGACCCCAGACCTCACAACCATAAAGGGCAATGGGCTCTATGACTGATTCAAGTATTTTTAGCCAGATCCTAATTGGAATTGAATTTTATGTTCCTTTTGATGGCATAGAATGCCCTTCTTGCCTTGTCTCTCAGATCGTTCACAGCTTTGTGGAAGTTGATGTTTAGGCCAAGGTATATATAGTTTTTTTGTGTGCTCTAGGGCAACAGTGTCTAGATGGAATTTGTATTTGTATCTCTCTCTCTCTGTGTCTCTTTCTCTGTGTCTCTCTCTCTGTGTCTCTCTCTCTGTGTCTCTCTTTCCGTGTCTCGCTGTGTCTCTCTGTGTCTCTCTGTGTCTCTCTCTCTGTCTCTCTCTCTGTGTCTCTCTCTCTGTGTCTCTCTCTCTGTCTCTGTCTCTCTCTCTCTCTCTCTTTCTCTCTCTCTCTCTCTCTCTCTCTCTCTCTCTCTCTCTCTCTCTCTCTCTCTCTCTCTCTCTCTCTCTCAACAACCACTGTGGGGTGAGTGTAAGATTGTATGTGTCACTGTATGACTTTAGAGTTCATGGTAGTGTCATGATAGTGTCATGGCCCTGAAAGTGAAGACTTATCTTGTAATCCTGCTGTGGGGTGAGCAGCAGGGCAGTACTCTACCACAGAGCCACCATGCCTGCCTCTGTGTGTGTTTGTCTGTGTGTGTTCACGTGTGTGTCTATGTGTGTTTGTCAGAGGCGTACAAGGTTATTAAGAGCTGTGCTGAGATTAAGCCTCAAACATGGGGAGAGTGTTTTTGTATAGCTGTGTGTTTCAAATCAAATCAAATTGTATTAGTCACACTTTTTTAGCACACGTTATTGCGAATGTAGCGAAATGCTTGTGTTTCTAGCTCCGACAGTACAGTAATATCTAAGAAGTAATATCAAACGATTTCACAACATATACCAAATACACAATTAAGAATATATAAATATATGGACGAGATAAGATACAGTAGAATAGGATAGAATACAGTATATACATATGAGATGATTAATGATTAAGAACACCTCCTCCCAGCTGCCCACTGCACTGAAGATAGGAAACACTGTCACCACTGATAAATCCACTATAATTGAGAATTTCAATAAGCATTTTTCTACGGCTGACCATGCTTTCCACCTGGCTACCCCTACCCCGGTCAACAGCACTGCACCCCCCACAGCAACTCGCCCAAGCCTTCCCCATTTCCCATTCTCTTAAATCCAGTCAGCTGATGTTCTGAAACAGCTGCAAAATCTGAACCCCTACAAATCAGCCGGGCTAGACAATCTGGACCCTTTCTTTCTAAAATTATCTGCCAAAATTGTTGCCACCCCTATTACTAGCCTGTTCAACCTCCCCTTCGTGTCGTCTGAGATTCCCAAATATTGGAAAGCAGCTGCGGTCATCCCCCTCTTCAAAGGGGGGGACACTCTTGACCCAAACTGCTACAGACCTATATCTATCCTACCCTGCCTTTCTAAGGTCTTCGAAAGCCAAGTCAACAAACAGATTACCGACCATTTCAAATCTCACCATACCCTCTCTGCTATGCAATCTGGTTTCAGAGCTGGTCATGGGTGCACCTCAGCCACGCTCAAGGTCCTAAACGAAATCTTAACCACTATCAATAAGAAACATTACTGTGCAGCCGTATTCATTGATCTGGCCAAGGCTTACGATTCTGTCAATCACCACATCCTCATCGGCAGACTCGACAGCCTTGGTTTCTCAAATGATGTCGCTCTTGCTACTGGTGAGTCTCTGATCCACCTCTACACAGACGACACCATTCTGTATACTTCTGGCCCTTCTTTGGACACTGTGTTAACAACCCTCCAGGCAAGCTTCAATGCCATTACAACTCTCCTTCCGTGGCCTCCAATTGCTCTTAAATACAAGTAAAACTAAATGCATGCTCTTCAACCGATCGCTGCCTGCACCTGCCCAC
The DNA here is from genome assembly GCF_013265735.2 of Oncorhynchus mykiss. Lineage (NCBI taxonomy): Eukaryota > Metazoa > Chordata > Actinopteri > Salmoniformes > Salmonidae > Oncorhynchus > Oncorhynchus mykiss. The sequence continues at coordinate 88,832,138 of NC_048569.1, forward strand.
CTGTCCAACATCACTACTCTGGACAGCTCTGACTTAGAATATGTGGACAACTACAAATACCTAGGTGTCTGGTTAGACTGTAAACTCTCCTTCCAGACCCATATCAAACATCTCCAATCCAAGGTTAAATCTAGAATTGGCTTCCTATTTCGCAACAAAGCATCCTTCACTCATGCTGCCAAACATACCCTTGTAAAACTGACCATCCTACCAATCCTTGACTTCGGCAATGTCATTTACAAAATAGCCTCCAATAACCTACTCAACAAATTGCATGCAGTCTATCGCAGTGCAATCCGTTTTGTCACCAAAGCCCCATATACTACCCACCATTGCGACCTGTACGCTCTCGTTGGCTGGCCCTCGCTTCATTCTCATCGCCAAACCCACTGGTTCCATGTCATCTACAAGACCCTGCTAGGTAAAGTCCCCCCTTATCTCAGCTCACTGGTCACCATAGCATCACCCACCTGTAGCACCAGCTCCAGCAGGTATATCTCTCTGGTCACCCCCAAAACCAATTATTTCTTTGGCCGCCTCTCCTTCCAGTTCTCTGCTGCCAATGACTGGAACAAACTACAAAAATCTCTGAAACTGGAAACACTTATCTCCCTCACTAGCTTTAAGCACCAGCTGTCAGAGCAGCTCACATATTACTGCACCTGTACATAGCCCACCTATAATTTAGCCCAAACAACTACCTCTTTCCCTACTGTATTTATTTTATTTTATTTATTTATTTATTTATTTAGCTCCTTTGCACCCCATTATTTTTATTTCTACTTTGCACATTCTTCCACTGCAAATCTACCATTCCAGTGTTTTACTTGCTATATTGTATTTACTTTGCCACCATGGCCTTTTTTTTGCCTTTACCTCCCTTATCTCACCTCATTTGCTCACATCGTATATAGACTTGTTTCTACTGTATTATTGACTGTATGTTTGTTTTACTCCATGTGTAACTCTGTGTTGTTGTATGTGTCGAACTGCTTTGCTTTATCTTGGCCAGGTCGCAATTGTAAATGAGAACTTTTTTCTCCTCTGGTTGCACATGTGACATGCTGGTAAAAATTTGATAAAACAGATTTAAGTTTTCCTGCATTAAAGTCCCCGGCCACTAGGAGCGCCGCTTCTGGGTGAGCATGTTGTTCTTTGCTTATGGCCTTATAGAGTTGGTTGAGAACGGTCTTAGTGCCAGCTTCACTCTGTGGTGGCAAATAGACTGCTACGAATAATATAGATGAGAACTCTCTTGGTATATAGTGTGGTCTACAGCTTAAGGTACTCTACATCACACACCAGCTGTTATTGATAAATAGACACACACAACTACCCCTTATCTTACCAGACGTAGCGTCTCAGTTCTGCCGGTGCTTGGAAAATCCTGCCAGGTCTATGTAATCCGTATCATCGTTCAGCCCCGTCTCGGTGAAATGTAAGATTTCACAATTTTTAATGTCCCGTTGGTAGGATAATCTTAATTGTAGGTCATCAATTTTATTTTCTAATGATTGCACGTTAGCAAGAAGAACGGATGGCAGTGGGAGTTTGCCTACGTTTGCCTACGGATTTTCAGAAGTTAGCCCGATCTGCGGCCCCTTTTCCTGCGTCTTTTCTTCAAGCAAATGCCGGGGATCTGGGCCTGTTCCAGTGAAAGCAGTATATCCTTCTCGTCGGACTCATTAACGGAAAAAGTTTCTTCCAGTGCTAGATGAGTAATCGCTGTCCTGATGTCCAGAAGTTATTTTCGGTCATAAGAGACAGTAGCAGCAACATTTTGTACAAAATAAGTAAAAAAAATAAGTTACACAAAACACAAAAAAATGAATAAGCACAATTGGCTGGGAGAATGTAAAACATCAGCCATGTTCTTCGGCGCCATCAGTGGCCAGTGATTTCAAGTCTATGTATATAGGACAGCAGCCTAGTGATGGCTATTTAACAGTCTGATGGCCTTGAGATAGAAGCTGTTATTCAGTCTCTCGGGTCCCAGCTTTGATGCACCTGTACTGACCTCACCTTCTGGATGGAAGCGGGTTGAACAGGCAGTGGCTCGGGCGGTTGTTGTCCTTCCTGTGACATCGGGTTCTGTAGGTGTCCTGGTGGGCAGGTAGTTTTCACCCAGTGATGCGTTGAGCAGACCGCGCCACCCTCTGGAGTACTCTGCGGTTGCGGGTGGTGCAGTTGCCGTACCCAGCGGTGATACAGCCCGTGTGTGTGTTTGTGTGTGTGGGTGTAATATTCAGAGCTGTAGTATAGTAGAGCTATCTATTAGGTCTTCAATTTCACTCACCCCTTACTCACACACACACACACACACACACACACACACACACACACACACACACACACACACACACACACACACGCACACACACGCACACACACACACACAATCAGGATAGGGTGGCTGGCTCCGGAAATTCCCAGTCGGTGTGTGTGTATGTATTTGTGTGCCCTCCTGTGCTCCCTCAGCTGCTCTCAATCACCTGGCTCACTGTACCATGTAATGACACACACACACACACACACACACACACACACACACACACACACACACACACACACACACACACACGTTATATTTTCTCCCCACCTCACTACTGCTTTGTTTCCCTCTGGTCATCCTGTACGTTCCCAGCTAAGGGCTAATTTATCAAAAACAAGCCCTGAAGGGGTCCCTAGGTCTGGACTGGGGGGTGCTGGGGGTTCAGGGGAGAGAGAGGCAGTAATGGAGTCTGAAATTAGACAATAGTCGGAGGCTTAGAGATAGATGAGACATAGAGGACAGCTCCAGGGTCAAAGGTAATCTAGAATAGAGAGGTGACATGGAGGAAAGGTCATGTACTGCTTCAGCTACTAGTCCACATCATACGCAGGTTAACTAACTAGCTACCACACATACACACACATTTACTCTCACTCACTCTCTGTCTCTCTCACTCACTCACTCTCTGTCTCTCTCTCTCACTCACTCACTCACTCACTCTGTCTCTCTCACTCACTCACTCACTCTCTGTCTCTCTCTCTCACTCTCTCACTCACTCACTCTCTGTCTGTCTCTCTCTCTCTCTCACTCACTCACTCACTCACTCTGTCTCTCTCACTCACTCACTCTCTGTCTCTCTCTCTCACTCTCTCACTCACTCACTCTCTGTCTGTCTCTCTCTCTCTCTCACTCACTCACTCACTCACTCACTCACTCACTCACTCACTCACTCACTCACTCACTCACTCACTCACTCACTCACTCACTCACTCTCTCCCTTTTCTCTCAACTACTACTGCATAGATATAGATCATTACTCCCCTAAGCCCCCTTTAACTGCCAATGCAGCCCATTCGTCTCTGGCTGGCTGGGTTTATTTAGCAGCCCATTCATCCCTGGCTGGCTTGGTTTAGCATGGGAAAGGATGTGTTGCTTGATGTTCAGTATTGAGAGTGGACATAGTATGTTATTTATTGTATGACTACACATCAAACAGCCCCTCATCCCTTCATAGACATTAGATATTGGATACGTATCTGATATTGAGATATCAGCTGATGTATGAAGGGCTATATAAATACATTTGATTTGATTTGATTTGATATATGGGTTCCGATACGAGACAGGAACCATACGTTTTAGTTTGAAATGATTCAGTTTGATTAGAGAACGACTCGACGACTTCTCTGTGTGTGTGTGTGTGTGTGTGTGTGTGTGTGTGTGTGTGTGTGTGTGTGTGTGTGTGTGTGTGTGTGTGTGTGTGTGTGTGTGTGTGTGTGTGTGTGTGCGCGCGTGTGTGTGTGTGTGTGCGTGCGTGTTCTTTTATGTGTGTAATTGATGTACAGAACCAGTCAAAAGTTTGGACACACCTACTCATTCAAGGGTTTTTCTTTATTTTTACTATTTTCTAGTAGTGAAGACATCAAAACGATGAAATAACACATATGGAATGATGTAGTAACCAAAAAAGTGTTAAACAAATCAAAATATATTTTAGATTTGAGATTCTTCAAAGTAGCCACCCTTTGCGTTGATGACAGCTTTGTACACTCTTGGCATTCTCTCAACCAGCTTCATGAGGTAGTCACCTGGAATGCATTTCAATTAACAGGTGTGCCTTGTTAAATTTAATTTGTGGAATTTCTTTCCTTCTTAATGCATTTGAGCCAGTTGCCAGTTGTATTGTGACAAGGTAGTGGTGGTATACAGAAGATAGCCCTATCTGTTTAAAGACCAAATCCATATTATGGCAAGTTTCCCTGTTTCTCAGCGGAGGGAAGGAGAGCAGATGGTTGGTGAGTTGGGTGAGAGGCACCCCTCCCTCCCCTCAGACTGACAATCAGATGCAGGTCATCAGTCCAATAAAATAAAAAATAAACAAATTATTATGCTCACTCAGCTGTAGTACAACAAATTATCTATTACTAGTGTGATCCTATGCCTATATTTTTTAAATATAATTTCAAAATGGCAGTGCAATTTAAGCAATGACTATATTCAGGTAATGTATTGGGTCTATAGTCTAAGCTCAAACCTCATTGCTACAGAACAGTTTTTAATTGGTTAATGTTGCATAGGTCATGTTTTTAAACATTACGAGCGGTAGAGCCCAGTTTACATTTTCTGTGTGTGTGTGTGTGTGTGTGTGTGTGTGTGTGTGTGTGTGTGTGTGTTTGTGTGTGTGTGTGTGTGTGTGAGAGAGAGAGAGAGAGAGAATGGCCCTACAGTAGCACTTTGTCCCGTTATCCACTGGTGTCCATAGACTACCAAGTAGACTCCCTTCACTGGTGTCCATAGACTACCAAGTAGACTCCCTTCACTGGTGTCCATAGACTACCAAGTAGACTCCCTTCACTGGTGTCCATAGACTACCAAGTAGACTCCCTTCACTGGTGTCCATAGACTACCAAGTAGACTCCCTTCACTGGTGTCCATAGACTACCAAGTAGACTCCCTTCACTGGTGTCCATAGACTACCAAGTAGACTCCCTTCACTGGTGTCCATAGACTACCAAGTAGACTCCCTTCACTGGTGTCCATAGACTACCAAGTAGAATCCCTTCACTGGTGTCCATAGACTACCAAGTAGACTCCCTTCACTGGTTGCTCCCAGTTGTGTGTGTACGCAGCACCTTCAGATGATGTTATCGTCAGAGCAGTGATGCGTAGAATGGCAACTAACTGATGCCTCTCCGTGGGCAGTATGTTCACGTCTCAGGCTACAGACCGGCACTGTTCACGTACACACACACACAGACAGACACTCATGCATATATACGCACACACACGCACACACACACACACAGACACAGAAAGACAAACTCGTATGCGTCCATTTAAGCACAGAGCGGGTCACAGAGAGGGAACATCGGGGCACCAATCCCCCCCCCCCCCCCCCCCCCCACCCCTCTCTCTATCTATCCATCCCTGTCTATGTACAGTGCATTTAGAAAGTAGTCAGACCCCTTGACTTTTTCCACATTTTGTTACGTTACAGCCTTATTCTAAAATTGATTACATTTTTTCCTACACACAATACCCCATAATGGCAAAGCAAAAACAGAGTTTTTGAAATTTTACCAAATGTATTAAATCTGAAATATATAACATTTACATAACTACTCAGACCCTTTACTCAGGACTTTGTTGAGGCACCTTTGGCAGTGATTACAGCCTCAAGTCTTCTTGGGTACGACGCTACAAGCTTGGCACACCTGTATTTGGGGAGTTTCTCCCATTCTTCTCTGCAGATTCTCTCAAGCTCTGTCAGGTTGGATGGGGAGTGTTGCTGCACAGCTACTTTCAGGTCTCTCCAGAGATGTTCGATCAGGTTCAAGTCCGGGCTCTGGCTGGGCCACATAAGGACATTCAGAGACTTGTCCCGAAGCCACTCCTGCGTTGTCTTGGTTGTGTGCTTAGGTTTGTTGTCCTGTTGGAAGGTGAACCTTCACCCTAGTCTGAGGTCCTAAGCAGGTTTTCATCAAGGATCTCTGTACTTTGCTCGATTCAGCTTTCTGTAATTTCTGACTAGTCTCCCAGTCCCTGCCACTGAAAAAGATCCCCACAGCATGATGCTGCCACCAACATGTTTCACCTTAGGGATGGTGCCAGGTTTCCTCCAGACGTGACGCTTGGCATTCAGGCCAAAGAGTTCAATCTTGGTTTCATCAGACCAGAGAATCTTGTTTCTCATGGTCTGCGAGTCCTTTAGGTGCCTTTTGGCAAACTCCAAGCAGGCTGTAATGTACCTTTTACTGAGGAGTGGCTTCTGTCTGGCCACTCTACCATAAAGGCCTGATTGGTGGAGTGCTGCAGAGATGGTTGTCCTTCTGGAAGGTTCTAACCATCTCCACAGAGGAACTCTGGAGCTCTGTCAGAGGGACCATCGGGTTCTTGGTCACCTCCCTGACCAAGGCCCTTCTCCCCCGTTTGCTCAGTTTGGTCGTGCGACCAGCTTTAGGAAGAGTTTCAAATAGTCTTCTACGAAAGTATTTGAAAGCACTATCAAATACATATATGTTTGTTGTTGTTGCAAAGAACCATTCAAATACTGAGGGAAAAGTAATTGTTTTGGGCCGTGTATTTGAAAATACTCAAATACACAAGTAGACCGTTATAGTCTCAGACTGGTCTGTAGACCGTTACAGTCTCAGACTGGTCTGTAGACTGTTATAGTCTCATACTGGTCTGTAGACTGTTATAGTCCCAGACTGGTCTGTAGACCGTTACAGTCTCAGACTGGTCTGTAGACCGTTACAGTCTCAGACTGGTCTGTAGACCGTTATAGTCTCAGACTGGTCTGTAGACCGTTATAGTCTCAAACTGGTCTGTAGACCGTTATAGTCTCAGACTGGTCTGTAGACCGTTATAGTCTCAGACCGGTCTGTAGACCGTTACAGTCTCAGACTGGTCTGTAGACCGTTACAGTCTCAGACTGGTCTGTAGACCGTTATAGTCTCAGACCGGTCTGTAGACCGTTACAGTCTCAGACGGGTCTGTAGACCGTTACAGTCTCAGACTGGTCTGTAGACCGTTACAGTCTCAGACTGGTCTGTAGACCGTTATAGTCTCAGACTGGTCTGTAGACCGTTTGCTATGCTCAAGGACACGTGATGAACAGTACAGGAGACTGGGATTTATGGCTGAATTGATACAGATACGGCACGCTGATTAGTTTTTAGTAGGCACAATAAAAGCTCTGTCTCTCCCCCTCTCCTCTTCTCTGATTAATCTCTTTATTTTGACCAATCTCTCTTTCTTTTTTTGTAAGAGTTTTCTTTGTTTTTTTTACAATACAAAACATACACATACTGTACATACTTCAAACAGCCATATGCCAACATCTACAACACATCACCCGTCAAGACCCACCAGCTTACATCTCCAGCATCACTCTCCGCCACATGGCCTCAAATGGCACCATTTTGTTTCTCTCCGTCGCCCACACACTTTCAACATTTAGATAATAATGCTTTTGACCTTTCCATTGTGTTAACGATGGAGGATTGGTTGATTTCCAGTCTCTCTTTGGATATCTCTCTCTGCCCCATCTGTCTCCCTCTTTCTCTTTCTCACTCTCCACCTCCCTCGCTCTCTCTCAAATATATATACAGTGGGGCAAAAAAGTATTTAGTCAGCCACCAATTGTGCAAGTTCTCCAACTTAAAAAGATGAGAGAGGCCTGTAATTTTCATCATAGGTACACTTCAACTATGACAGACAAAATGATTAAAAAAATCCAGAAAATCACATTGTAGGATTTTTAATGAATTTATTTGCAAATTATGGTGGAAAATAAGTATTTGGTCAATAACAAAAGTTTATCTCAATACTTTGTTATATACCCTTTGTTGGCAATGACAGAGGTCAAACGTTTTCTGTAAGTCTTCACAAGGTTTTCACACACTGTTGCTGGTATTTTGGCCCATTCCTCCATGCAGATCTCCTCTAGAGCAGTGATGTTTTGGGGCTGTTGCTGGGCCACACGGACTTTCAACTCCCTCCAAAGATTTTCTATGGGGTTGAGATCTGGAGACTGGCTAGGCCACTCCAGGACCTTGAAATGCTTCTTACGATTCCACTCCTTCGTTGCCCGGGCGGTGTGTTTGGGATCATTGTCATGCTGAAAGACACAGCCACGTTTCATCTTCAATGCCCCTGCTGATAGAAGGAGGTTTTCACTCAAAATCTAACAATACATGGCCCCATTCATTCTTTCCTTTACACGGATCAGTCGTCCTGGTCCCTTTGCAGAAAAACAGCCCCAAAGCATGATGTATCCACCCCCATGCTTCACAGTAGGTATGGTGTTCTTTGGATGCAACTCAGCGTTCTTTGTCCTCCAAACACGACGAGTTGAGTTTTTACCCAAAAGTTCTATTTTGGTTTCATCTGACCATATGACATTCTCCCAATCTTCTTCTGGATCATCCAAATGCTCTCTAGCAAACTTCAGACGGGCCTGGACACATCTGGCACTGCATGATTTGAGTCCCAGGACTTTTTTGCCCCACTGTATATATGAGCCCAGTTCAGACAGACCAGAGCAGCCCCCCAGTAAGGTTCAGAGGGCTTTGGATGTCAAGGCAGGGCTCAGCTTCTGGGCTGATCCACTAATCCTATAGGTCTAGATGGATAGTTCTGCACTAAAGGGCCCAGTTCAGCACGCTTGGGGGACCACTGCATCCACCGTGTGTATGTCTGTGTGTGTTGTAGCAGCCCCCATTATACTTTATGTCTGTCCAGTGCAGACTATAGTGTGTGTGTGTGTGTGTGTGTGTGTGTGTGTGTGTGTGTGTGTGTGTGTGTGTGTGTGTGTGTGTGTGTGGTCCAACCCACTGTTGCCTTTCTAGGCCATGAGAGAAAGAGAGGCACTTCCCCCCTCCACTCATCCTCAGCCCTGATCCTCAGGGAGTGGTTGTTTTTAGTGCTAATAACTGCATTTTTATTGAGAACAACTATTTGTTCTTTGCCTTGTGTGAGCCGGAATGGCTCATAGGGCAGGAGCCTATCTCCTGTTTCTGTAGCGTGAGGCAGCTTGATGTACAGTAAACCCCCTGGACAGGACGCTAGTCTATCGCAGGGCCTTCACCCCAATCTATCTCCTTAATGCTGAGTGACAAGCAGAGAAGCATCAGGTCCCATTTTCACAGTCTTTGGTATGACTCTGCTAGGGATTGAACTCACAACCTTCCAATCTCAGGGTGGACACCCTAGAGTACAACAACATCAGCTAGAGGACAACAACATCAGCTAGAGGACAACAACATCAGCTAGAGTACAACAACACCAGCTCGAGGACAACAACACCAGCTAGAGGACAACAACATCAGCTAGAGTACAACAACATCAGCTAGAGTACAACAACATCAGCTAGAGTACAACAACATCAGCTAGAGTACAACAACACCAGCTAGAGGACAACAACATCAGCTAGAGGACAACAACAGGGGTGCCATAGCAAGTCTGCCTGTGTGTGTGTGCGTGCGTGTGCACGTGCCTGCGTGTGTGTGTTTGTGTGCATGTGTGCACGCGTGTGTGTGTGTGTGTGTGTGTGTGTGTGTGTGTGTGTGTGTGTGTGTGTGTGTGTGTGTGTTCATGCTTGCGTGTGAAACAAACAAAATACGTAAAGACAGATCTAGAAGCAAGTTATTAGTGTCAAATACACCAAATCATCTGCTGGTCAATGTTAGTCTTGGCAGGCTCACTTCCCCCCTGGCCTGATAGAGCAGCATGTTGCATACAGAACAGAGACCCAGATAACAGCTAGCAATGTTTTACCGCAGCTAGAAATGTTTTACTGCAGCTAGAAATGTTTTACCGCAGCTAGAAATGTTTTACTGCAGCTAGCAATGTTTTACCGCAGCTAGAAATGTTTTACTGCAGCTAGCAATGTTTTACCGCAGCTAGAAATGTTTTACTGCAGCTAGCAATGTTTTACCGCAGCTAGCAGTGTTTTACCGCAGCTAGCAATGTTTTACCGCAGCTAGCAATGTTTTACCGCAGCTAGCAGTGGGCTCAGGCTCAACCACATGGTGAGGCTCTATCAGCCTGCAGACCCAAGGTCAAGGGCACGTTATATGAAGACATGAAATCTGCTTGATATTGTAAAGATGGAGTCATAAGCTCTAAACTTTTAAAGAAAGAACCCCTGTAGGATTCAGTTCCGGTTCACATTTCTATAAAGAGGCGCTTCACCTTTCCTGTCATACCGTGGAGCTTTATGGGCGGCTGGAGGGGCTTAATTGGTCCATGACTGTGCGTGAGTGAGTGAGTGAGTGAGTGAGTGAGTGAGTGAGTGAGTGAGCGTGTGTGTGCGCCCCACCACACTCAGGGGTGACTGCACACACACATATCACTGGCTTTCATGGTCCTCTGGAGATGGGCCTTCGCATGCAAACACACGCGCGCACACACACTCATGCACCCGAACAACCTTGTATGTTTGCAGAGGCTGTGAGGAATCAGATGTAATTAGTTTATTGTATTCTCTGTAGGGTAATATTACAGGACACACCACAGATCCCCTCCAACTCACAGTCCAACACCTGGAGGCTGATAGAACTTCATCATGTGAGACCATAAGTGTTCATGTGGTTGAGGCTGAGCCCACTGTTCGAGAGGCTCACTCATTGTAGCATTAGTGGTACACTATGGGGAGGAGGCTAGCTGATCTAGCAATCGTCTTTGACGGTTTATAAGAATGGGTGTAATGTCTGTTAGCTGTGTTAGCATGTTACCGTCTCTTAATTATTCCAAGATGGCGTAGCAGTCAAGACGTCAGGCCTTGTCCATTACTGTCCTTGCTTGCTAACCCGGTCTGCTAACTGCTAGCTTGCCCTGGTCTACTAACTGCTTGCTTGCTTGCTAACCCGGCTTGCTAACTGCTAGCTTGCCCTGGTCTACTAGCTGCTAGCTTGTTTAGCTCCGGCCTACTAACTGTTAGCTTGTTAACCCGCTAACTGTCTGAATCGCCGTGTCCCCAGCCAGCCCAACCACTTACTGGACCCATATGTTCACTTGGCTACGCATGCCTCTCTCTAACATCAATATGCCTTGTCCATTACTGTCCTGGTTAGTGATTACTGTCTTATTTCACTGTAGAGCCTCTAGCCCTGCTCAATATGCCTTAACCACCGCCGACATATACGATGACATCACCTGGTTTAAACATCTCTAGAGACTATTTTTTTTTTTTTTTATTTCACCTTTATTTAACCAGGTAGGCTAGTTGAGAACAAGTTCTCATTTGCAACTGCGACCTGGCCAAGATAAGGCATAGCAGTGTGAACAGACAACACAGAGTTACACATGGAGTAAACAATTCACAAGTCAATAACACAGTAGAAAAAAGGGGAGTCTATATATACATTGTGTGCAAAAGGCATGAGAAGGTAGGCAAATAATTACAATTATGCAGATTAACACTGGAGTGATAAATGATCAGATGGTTATGTACAGGTAGAGATATTGGTGTGCAAAAGAGCAGAAAAATAAAAATAAATAAATAAAAACAGTATGGGGATGAGGTAGGTGAAAATGGGTGGGCTATTTACCAATAGACTATGTACAGCTGCAGCGATCGGTTAGCTGCTCAGATAGCAGATGTTTGAAGTTGGTGAGGGAGATAAAAGTCTCCAACTTCAGCGATTTTTGCAATTCGTTCCAGTCACAGGCAGCAGAGAACTGGAACGAAAGGCGGCCAAATGAGGTGTTGGCTTTAGGGATGATCAGTGAGATACACCTGCTGGAGCGCGTGCTACGGATGGGTGTTGCCATCGTAACCAGTGAACTGAGATAAGGCGGAGCTTTACCTAGCATGGACTTGTAGATGACCTGGAGCCAGTGGGTCTGGCGACGAATATGTAGCGAGGGCCAGCCGACTAGAGCATACAAGTCGCAGTGGTGGGTGGTATAAGGTGCTTTAGTGACAAAACGGATGGCACTGTGATAAACTGCATCCAGTTTGCTGAGTAGAGTGTTGGAAGCAATTTTGTAGATGACGTCGCCGAAGTCGAGGATCGGTAGGATAGTCAGTTTTACTAGGGTAAGTTTGGCGGCGTGAGTGAAGGAGGCTTTGTTGCGGAATAGAAAGCCGACTCTTGATTTGATTTTCGATTGGAGATGTTTGATATGGGTCTGGAAGGAGAGTTTAGAGTCTAGCCAGACACCTAGGTACTTATAGATGTCCACATATTCAAGGTCGGAACCATCCAGGGTGGTGATGCTGGTCAGGCGTGCGGGTGCAGGCAGCGAACGGTTGAAAAGCATGCATTTGGTTTTACTAGCGTTTAAGAGCAGTTGGAGGCCACGGAAGGAGTGCTGTATGGCATTGAAGCTCGTTTGGAGGTTAGATAGCACAGTGTCCAAGGACGGGCCGGAAGTATATAGAATGGTGTCGTCTGCGTAGAGGTGGATCAGGGAATCGCCCGCAGCATGAGAAACATCATTGATATATACAGAGAAAAGAGTCGGCCCGAGAATTGAACCCTGTGGCACCCCCATAGAGACTGCCAGAGGACCGGACAGCATGCCCTCCGATTTGACACACTGAACTCTGTCTGCAAAGTAATTGGTGAACCAGGCAAGGCAGTCATCCGAAAAACCGAGGCTACTGAGTCTGCCGATAAGAATACGGTGATTGACAGAGTCGAAAGCCTTGGCAAGGTCTATGAAGACGGCTGCACAGTACTGTCTTTTATCGATGGCGGTTATGATATCGTTTAGTACCTTGAGCGTGGCTGAGGTACACCCGTGACCGGCTCGGAAACCAGATTGCACAGCGGAGAAGGTACGGTGGGATTCAAGATGGTCAGTGACCTGTTTGTTGACTTGGCTTTCGAAGACCTTAGATAGGCAGGGCAGGATGGATATAGGTCTGTAACAGTTTGGGTCCAGGGTGTCGCCCCCTTTGAAGAGGGGGATGACTGCGGCAGCTTTCCAATCCTTGGGGATCTCAGACGATATGAAAGAGAGGTTGAACAGGCTGGTAATAGGGGTTGCGACAAATATCTCTCTCTTCATTACTCAATGCCTAGGTTTACCTCCAATGTACTCACATCCTACCTTACCTTTGTCTGTACACTATGCCTTGAATCTATGCTATCGTGCCCAGAAACCTGCACCTTTTACTCTCTGTTCTGAACGTGCTAGATGGCCAGTTCGTATAGTCTTTAGCCGTACCCTTATCCTACTTCTCCTCTGTTCCTCTGGTGATGTGGAGGTTAATCCAGGTCCTGCAGTGTCTAGCTCCACTCCCATCCCCCAGGTGCTCTCATTTGTTGACTTCTGTAAACGTAAAAGCCTTGGTTTCATGCATGTTAACATTAGAAGCCTACTCCCCAAGTTTGTTTTACTCACTGCTTTAGCACACTCTGCCAACCCAGATGTCTTAGCCGTGTCTGAATCCTGGCTTAGGAAAACCACCAAAAACCCTGAAATCTCCATTGCTAACTATAAAGTTTTCCGCCAAGATAGAACTGCCAAAGGGGGCGGTGTTGCAATCTACTGCAAAGATAACCTGCAGAGTTCTGTATTACTTTCTAAGTCTGTACCCAAACAATTTGAGCTTCTACTTCTAAAAATTCACCTTTCCAGAAACAAGTCTCTCACTGTTGCCGCTTGCTATAGACCTCCCTCTGCCCCCAGCTGTGCCCTAGATACTATATGTGAACTGATTGCCCCCCATCTATCTTCTGAGCTCGTGCTACTAGGTGACCTAAACTGGGACATGCTTAACACCCCGGCCATCCTACAAACTAAGCTTGATGCCCTCAATCTCACACAAATTATCAATGAACCTACCAGGTACAACCCCAAAATCAGTAAACACAGGCACCCTCATAGATGTCATCCTAACTAATTCACCCTCCAAATACTCCTCTGCTGTTTTCAATCAAGATCTCAGCGATCACTGCCTCTTTGCCTGCATCCGTAATGGGTCTGCGACCAAACGACCACCACTCATCACTGTCAAACGCACCCTGAAACACTTCTGCGAGCAGGCATTTCTAATCGACCTGGCCGGGGTATCCTGGAATGACATTGACCTCATCCCATCAGTAGATGATGCCTGGCTATTCTTTAAAATTGCCTTCCTCACCATCTTAAATAAGCATGCCCCTCTCAAAAAATGTAGAACTAGGAATAGATATAGTCCTTGTTTCACGCCAGACCTGTCTGCCCTTGATCAGCACAAAAACATCCTGTGGCGTTCTGCATTAGCATCGAATATCCCCCGTGATATGCAACTTTTCAGGGAAGTTAGGAACAAATATACACAGGCAGTTAGAAAAGCTAAGGCAAGCTTTCTGTAGTACTAACTCAAAAAAGTTCTGGGACACTGTAAAGTCAATGGAGAATAAGAGCACCTCCTCCCAGCTGCCCACTGCTCTGAGGCTAGGAAACATTGTCACCACCGATAAATCCGCTATAATTGAGAATTTCAATAAGCAATTCTCTACGGCTGGCCATGCTTTCCACATCGCTATCCCTACCCCGGTCAACTGCCCGGCACCCTCCACAGCAACCCGCCAAAGCCCCCACCATTTCTCCTTTACCCAAATCCAGATAGCCGATGTTCTGAAAGAGCTGCAAAATCTGGACCCCTACAAATCATCCGGGCTAGACAATCTGGACCCTCTCTTTCTAAAATTATCTGCTGAAATTGTTGCAACCCCTATTACTAGTCTGTTCAACCTCTCTTTCGTATAGTCTGAGATTCCCAAAGATTGGAAAACTGAAAACTACCGCGGTCATCCCCCTCTTCAAAGGGGGTGACACTCTAGACCCAAACTGCTACAGACCTATATCTATCCTACCCTGTCTTTCTAAGGTCTTCGAAAGCCAAGTTAACAAACAGATTGCTGACAATTTTGAATCCCACCATAACTTCTCCGCTATGCAATCTGGTTTCAGAGCTGGTCATGGATGCACCTCAGCCACGCTCAAGGTTCTAAACTACATCATAACCGCCATCGATAAGAGACATTACTGTGCAGCCGTATTCATCGACCTGGCCAAGGCTTTCGACTATGTCAATCACAACATTCTTATTGGCAGACTCGACAGCCTTGGTTTCTCAAATGATTGCCTCGGCTGGTTTACCAACTACTTCTCTGATAGAGTTCAGTGTGTCAAATCGGAGGGCCTGTTGTCTGGAACTCTGACAGTCTCTATGGGTGTGCCACAGGGTTCAAATCTCGGGCCAACTCTCTTTTCTGTATACATCAATGATGTTGCTCTTGCTGCTGGTGATTCTCTGATCCACCTCTACGCAGACGACACCATTCTGTATACTTCTGGCCCCTCCTTGGACACTGTGTTAACTAACCTCCAGACGAGCTTCAATGCCATACAACTCTCCTTCCATGGCCTCCAACTGCCCTTAAACGCAAGTAAAACTATATGCATGCTATTCAATCGACCGCTGCCCGCACCCGCTCGCCCGTCCAGCATCACTACTCTGGACGGCTCTGACTTAGAATACGTGGACAACTACAAATACCTGGGTGTCTGGTTAGACTGTAAACTCTCCTTCCAGACTCACATTAAGCATCTCCAATCCAAAATTAAATCTAGAATCGGCTTCCTATATCGCAACAAAGCATCCTTCACTCATGCTGCCAAACATACCCTCGTAAAACTGACCATCCTTCCGATCCTCGACTTCGGTGATGTCATCTATAAAATAGCCTCCAACACTCTACTCAACAAACTGGATGCAGTCTATCACAGTGCCATCCGTTTTGTCACCAAAGCCCCATACACTACCCACTATTGCGACCTGTACGCTCTCGTTGGTTGGCCCTCGCTTCATACTCGTCGCCAAACCCACTGGCTACAGGTTATCTACAAGTCCCTGCTAGGTAAAGCCCCGCCTTGTCTCAGCTCACTGGTCACCATAGCAGCACCCACTCGTAGCACGCGCTCAAGCAGGTATATCTCACTGGTCACCCCCAAAGCCAATTCCTCCTTTGGTCATCTTTCCTTACAGTTCTCTGCTGCCAATGACTGGAACGAATTGCAAAAATCTCTGAAGCTGGAGACTCACATCTCCCTCACTAGCTTTAAGCACCAGCTGTCAGAGCAGTTTACAGATCACTGCACCTGTACTTAGCCTATCTGTAAACAGCCCATCTATCGACCTACCTCATCCCCATACTGGTATTTATTTATTTATTTTGCTCCTTTGCACCCCAGTATCTCTACCTGCACATTCATCTTCTGCCGATCTACCATTCCAGTGTTTAATTGCTATATTGTAATTACTTTGCCACCATGGCCTATTTATTTCCTTAACTTACCTCATTTGCACTCACTGTATATAGACTTTTTGTTTTCTTTTGTTCTACTGTATTATTGACTGTATGTTTTGTTTATTCCATGTGTAACTCTGTGTTGTTGTATGTGTCAAATTGCTACGCTTTATCTTGGCCAGGTCGCAGTTGCAAATGAATAATAAAGGATTGTATGTCATGAATTGATGTTTTTGTTGGTAGTGTACTGATGGTGCTGTTGGTAGTGTACTGATGGTGCTGTTGGTAGTGTGCTGATGGTGCTGTTGGTAGTGTACTGATGGTGCTGTTGGTAGTGTACTGATGGTGCTGTTGGTAGTGTACTGATGATGCTGTTGGTAGTGTACTGATGGTGCTGTTGGTAGTGTACTGATGGTGCTGTTGGTAGTGTACTGATGGTCAGCCTACTGCAGTAGCAGTGTAGCAAGCAGCAGCCTGACAGTCAGTAGCACAAAGCTGTATCCAGCACGGCCTGGGTGAGGTCATCCCTGGCAGACTGTCAGGCCCCAGGGCTCAGGGCAGTCTCTTTCCTTCATCTTCTTCTCTCCTCCTCCTCTCCGCTTCTCCCCTCCTCCTCCGCTCTTCTCCCCTCCTCCTCCTCTCCTCCTCTCCTCCTCCTCCTCTCCTCCTTTTGTCTCCCCGCTTTTCCTCCTCCTCTCCCCTCCTCGTCCTCTCCTCCTCCTCTCTTCCTCCTCTCCTCCTCTCCTCCTCTCCTCCTACTCTCTTCCTCTCCCCTCCTCTCCTCCTTTCGTCTCCCCTCTTTTCCTCCTCCTCTCCCCTCCTGCTCCTCTCCCCTCCTCTCTTCCTCCTCCTCTCCCCCCCTCCTCCCAAACTAACCCCTTTAGGTCCCTAAATGATTAGGAGAGCTTTGTTTCTCCCCAAGTGAAAGATCAAGGTCCCGATGGAGGGCTCAGGGCAGAGAGAAAGAGAGAGAGTGAGACCATATCATACTCTAAACACCAGTCTAATCTCTAACCTTAGAGTGGTCCAAGGCTGAGACCTCAGACACTGAGGTAAAATGTAGTTACTGGTCCTATAGCCTCGTATAAATAGTGACATGTCATTCCTTCACTTTAGCCATTGTTAACTTACTCTAGCTCTTCACGGGCCTTTAGCTTTACATATTTGGACTGTGTAGCAAATGGCCACAGTCTGCCTCTCTCTCTCTCCTTCTCTCAATTCAATTTCAATGTACAGGGATTTATTGGCATGGGAAACATATGTTAACATTGCCAAAGCAAGTGAAATAGATAATAAACGAAAGTGAAATAAACAATAAAAAAATTACAGTAAAGATTACACTCACAAAAGTTTCAAAAGAATAAAGACATTATGTGCAAATAATCTCTCTTTCTCTCTCTCTCTCTCTCTCTCTTTCTTTAACCCCTCTGTGTCTCTGTCTTTCTCTCACTCTCTGTGTCTCTGTCTTTCTCTCCTTCTGTGTCTCTGTCTTTCTTTCCCTCTCTGTGTCTCTGTCTTTCTCTCCCTCTCTGTGTCTCTGTCTTTCTCTCCCTCTCTGTGTCTCTGTCTTTCTCTCCCTCTCTGTGTCTCTGTCTTTCTCTCCCTCTCTGTGTCTCTGTCTTTCTTTCCCTTTATGTGGGGTTTTAGGGACTTGATGCTCCAGTGATATATGCATAGCTCTACACCCTGCCTATAATGCAACACTAGCAACAAAGAGCCTCTCTTCTGTGCTCTTATGTAATGTTCAGTGAGTGGAAGGGGGGGGGGGGGGGGGATCAGGAGGATATGGTGCGTCTGCCCTCCCTGCTACATTATTACTGGCTTACCCAGGACTTGTAATGCATTAATTGCACTGATTTGAATCAAGTGGATCTTGTAAAGAGGCCTAGGTGTATATTTCTGGGGGATTGATTATTTAAAAGGTCATTGATGATATGCTTACTAGCTAACTAGCTTGGAGATTTCTGTGTTTGAAATGCGTTAACACAAAATGCAGTCAGTATCCTCCCATAACTTTATCATGCTTGACTTTGGGTTGGTCCCAACAACAAGCCAACAAAACCACTTATGGGTAAATGTAATAATCTAAAAGTCCTCATTGTTCAGTGTTCGGCCTTGATACTTGTCTATGGCTTCTGATGGCCAAACCACAACCCACAGAGAGAGGTAATGGGAACCATCTCACCACTGAGCCCCATACAGCCCCGGTCATAGAGCCCCATGGTATCGGAGTGCCCTGACCCATGGTATCGGAGGGCCCTGACCCATATTATTGGAGTGCCCTGACCCTTGGTATCGGAGTGCCCTGACTCATAGTATCAGAGTGCCCTGACCCATAGTATCGGAGTGCCCTGACCCATAGTATCGGAGTGCCCTGAAACATAGTATCAGAGGACCCTGACCACCCTGACCGATAGTATCAGAGGACCCTGACCGCCCTGACCCATAGTATCGGAGGGCCCTGACCCATAGTATCGGAGTGCCCTGACCCATAGTATCGGAGTGCCCTGACCCATAGTATCGGAGTGCCCTGACCCATAGTATAGGAGGGCCCTGACCCATAGTATCGGAGGACCCTGACCCATAGTATCGGAGGACCCTGACCACCCTGACCCATAGTATCGGAGTGCCCTGACCCTTGGTATCGGAGTGCCCTGACCCATAGTATCGGAGTGCCCTGACCCATAGTATTGGAGGACCCTGACCCATAGTATCGGAGGACCCTGACCCATAGTATCGGAGGACCCTGACCGCCCTGACCCATAGTATCGGAGTGCCCTGACCCTTGGTATCGGAGTTCCCTGACCCATAGTATCGGAGTGCCCTGACCCATAGTATCGGAGTGCCCTGACCCATAGTATCGGAGTGCCCTGACCCATAGTATCGGAGTGCCCTGACCCATAGTATCGGAGTGCCCTGACCCATAGTATCGGAGTGCCCTGACCCATAGTATCGGAGTGCCCTGACCCATAGTATTGGAGTGCCCTGACCCATAGTATCGGAGTGCCCTGACCCATAGTATTGGAGTGCCCTGACCCATAGTATCGGAGTTCCCTGACCCATGGTATCGGAGTGCCTTGACCCTTGGTATCGGAATGCCCTGACCCATAGTATCGGAGTGCCCTGACCCATAGTATCGGAGTTCCCTGACCCATAGTATCGGAGTTCCCTGACCCATGGTATCGGAGTGCCCTGACCCATAGTATCAGAGTGCCCTGACCCATAGTATTGGAGTGCCCTGACCCATAGTATCGGAGTTCCCTGACCCATAGTATCGGAGTGCCCTGACCCATAGTATTGGAGTGCCCTGACCCATAGTATCGGAGTGCCCTGACCCATAGTATTGGAGTGCCCTGACCCATAGTATCGGAGTGCCCTAACCCATAGTATCGGAGTGCCCTGACCCATAGTATCGGAGTGCCCTGACCCATAGTATCGGAGTTCCCTGACCCATGGTATCGGAGTGCCTTGACCCTTGGTATCGGAATGCCCTGACCCATAGTATCGGAGTGCCCTGACCCATAGTATCGGAGTTCCCTGACCCATAGTATCGGAGTTCCCTGACCCATGGTATCGGAGTGCCCTGACCCATAGTATCAGAGTGCCCTGACCCATAGTATTGGAGTGCCTTGACCCTTGGTATCGGAATGCCCTGACCCATAGTATCGGAGTGCCCTGACCCATAGTATCGGAGTTCCCTGACCCATAGTATCGGAGTTCCCTGACCCATGGTATCGGAGTGCCCTGACCCATAGTATCAGAGTGCCCTGACCCATAGTATTGGAGTGCCCTGACCCATAGTATCGGAGTTCCCTGACCCATAGTATCGGAGTGCCCTGACCCATAGTATTGGAGTGCCCTGATCCATAGTATCGGAGTGCCCTGACCCATAGTATTGGAGTGCCCTGACCCATAGTATCGGAGTGCCCTAACCCATAGTATCGGAGTGCCCTGACCCATAGTATCGGAGTGCCCTGACCCATAGTATCGGAGTGCCCTGACCCATTGTATCGGAGTGCCCTGACCCATAGTATTGGAGGGCCCTGACCCATGGTATTGGAGGGGCCTGGCCCGTGGTATCGGAGGGCCCTGACCCATAGTATTGGAGGGCCCTGACCCATGGTATTGGAGGGCCCTGACCCATAGTATTGGAGGGCCCTGACCCATGGTATTGGAGGGCCCTGACCCATAGTATTGGAGGGCCCTGACCCATGGTATTGGAGGGTCCTGACCCATAGTATCAGAGTGCCCTAACCCATAGTATCGGAGGGCCCTGACCCATAGTATCAGAGTGCCCTAACCCATAGTATTGGAGGGCCCTGACCCTTGGTATTGGAGGGGCCTGACCCATGGTATTGGAGGGGCCTGGCCCGTGGTATCGGAGGGCCCTGACCCATGGTATTGGAGGGCCCCGACCCATGGTATTGGAGGGCCCCGACCCTTGGTATAGGAGGGCCCTGACCCTTGGTATTGGAGGGCCCTGACCCTTGGTATAGGAGGGCCCTAACCCATGGTATCGGAGGGCCATGACCTATGATGGTATTGGAGGGGCCTGGCCCGTGGTATCGGAGGGCCCTGACCCATAGTATTGGAGGGCCCTGACCCATGGTATTGGAGGGCCCTGCCTGACCCGTGGTATTGGAGGGCCAAGGCCCAGTAAGTGAATTAGAAGAGACATCCCAAAGCCAGGCTTTAATTCCCTGCATTGGCCTTAATCTGATTGGGAGCAATCTGGGCGGTTAGCTAAAGGGATTCCGCCGGCCAAATAGTTTTTATTTCATTACTTTATAAAGAGTGGAAGAGGATCCCACTCTCTATGCAATCAGACTGGCCTTCTCCATCTTGGCTCCAATATGCACCGCTCAGACCAAGGGATGGGCCTCGTCAATGGCCCTTTATCATGGCCACAGAGAAACCATTACCACTGTGCCAATGGGCGATGTGACTGATGAGGGGTATGCACAGACACAGACAGTCACACAGTCACAGGATTATTTGTCTAAAATGCAGGATTTGTTGATTGTGAATAGTCTCTGTTGTGGTGTTTTTCCACTGGACAAAGCCTGGTGTTTAATGGCGTATCAGTGTGACACAGACTCATGTGACTACAGTGTTTCATGAGAAGGTCTTCAAAATCTGCAGAAATAACAATAAAGTCTTAAGCAAAGCAGTAAACCTCTGTGAGTTGGTAGCTGCTAATGCAGTACGTCAGATTCTGCGTAAAGGTCAAGGGTCAGGGATAGCTGTGTGTGTACATGCAAGAGTGTGTGTGTGCGTGCGTGTGCATGTGCGTGTGTGCGCGTGTGTGTGTGTGTCCTGTTGCTGAGGGGTAGCCTACCTCTGTCACGGTACAGTGGATGACAACAGCACGTCTTGGTCTTAACAAAGCTGCCCCAGTGTTTCCTGAGCAGGCTGAACGTGGACTAACCACCGTCTGACAGCCAACCAGCCTGTACATGTAAACTGTTTGTTCTGCAGCCTCGGCTGAGGCCTCCAGAGGTCCCATTGTTTAGTGACAGTGCCTTCAATTATTATTCATACCCCCTTGACTTATTCCACATTTTGTTGTTTTACAGCCTGACTTCAAAATGGATTCAATATATTTTGTTTCTCACCATCCTACACGCAATACCCTTTAATGACAAAGTAAAAACAGGTTTTTAGACATATCTCACTCACACATGTTACATACATGTTAGAATCACCTTTGGCAGCGATTACAGCTGTGTGTCTTTCTGGGTAAGAGCTTTGCATGCCTGGATTGTACAATATTTGCACATTATTCATACAAAAATGATCCAAGCTCTGTCAAGTTGGTTGTTGCTCATTGCCATTTTCAAGTCTTGCCATAGATTTTAAAGGATTTTTTTTCCCTCTAGGATTTTGCCTGTGCTTAGCTCTATTCTGTTTCTTTAAAAACAACTCCCTTGCCGATGATGAGCATACCCAGAATTTGCTTGAAAATATGATGACTGGTACTCAGTGATGTGTTTTATTGGATTTGCCCCAAACATAATGCTTTGTATTCAGGACATAAAGTTAATTTATTTTCCACATTTTTTGCAGTTTTACTTTAGTGTGAACAGGATGCATGATTTGGAATATTTTTATTCTGTACAGGCTTCCTTCTTTTCACTGTCATTTAGGTGAGTGTTGTGGAGTAAATACAATATTTTTGCTCCATCCTCAGTTTCCTCCTATCACAGCCATTCAACTCTGTAACTGTTTTAAAGTAGCCATTGCGTAATGGTGAAATACTTGAGTGGTTTCCTTCCTCTCCGGCAACTGAGTTAGAAACAACACCTGTATCTTTGTAGTGACTGGGTGTATTGATGCATGTTCCAACGTGTCATTAATAACTTTGCCATGCTCAAAGGAATATTCAATGTTTTATTTTTATTTTTTTATAGGCGCCCTTCTTTGGGAGGTGTTGGAAAACCTCCCTGGTCTTTGTGGTTGAATCTGTGTTTAAAATTCACTGCTCGACTGAGGGACCTTACAGATCATTTTTTGTGTGGGGTACAGAGATGAGGTAGTCATTTAAAAATGGCACACAGACTGAGTCCATGCAACTTATTATGTGACGTGTTAAGCAGATTTTTACTCCTGAACTTATTTAGGCTTTCCATCACAAAGGGCTTGAATACTTATTGTTACGGATCCCTCCTGAACTTATTTAGGCTTTCCATCACAAAGGGCTTGAATACTTATTGTTACGGATCCCTCCTGAACTTTCATTACACACACACACATTTCCCACTGATTAGTACTTGTATAAATGTGCCCTTTGGCTTCCATTGGGCTATCGAGTACTGTTACAATGTCCGTTGGTCGTGTGAGTACCTGTGCTGTGTGTTTTGGCTTTCGTGCCCTTGTGGTTTGCGCAGATGATTACGTGTCTCGTCCCGTGTGTTAATCGTTGTGCGATTGTAATATTTACTCGTTCTTTTGTTTTGGGTTTCTACCCAGTGTTTTGTTATGTGTTTGTTTGGTCTTCGTCCCCATGTCTTTACACGGCACGCCGTAATTCGGGCTTAATTAAAAACCCTATTACGCATTCCTGCGCCTGTCTCCCGAATAATTTATGCTAACGTGACACGTATAGACTCAATACATTTCAGCTTTAGATGTTTTATTAATTTGTAAACATTTCTAAAAACATGATTCCACTTTGACATTATGGGGTATTGTGTGCAGGCCAGTAAAACTAAATCTAAATTCAATCTGTGACACAACGAAATGTTAAAAGGTCAAAGGGTGTGAATACCTTCTGAAGGCACAGTCGCAGCCCAGTCGCAGCCCAGTCGCAGCACAGTTGGAGACATTGAAGTTGAAGGACTAGAGCGGTAACACATGGTCTTATTGTTGTAAACACTTATTCAGGGTTGTTTGTTAAGTGTTCAGGCTTTATGATTCTGTAAAATGTTTTAGCTGGCAGAAATACATTGTATTTGTAATATCTAACTATGCGACGGCAACTTTTGGTTTAATCAGTAATATGCCACTCGATGCTTCCTTCTTCCATATTTGATATTATGATTGGAGCTTCCTCCTCCTCCCTCTTCCCCTGTTTAACAAACAGCCCCCATCCCGTCCAAGGTCAGCCTAACCCCTCTCCTGAGCCCCTGATCAAACTTTTTACCTGTGCTTTTTATTGAGCCCGTTCATTTCCTAATCAATCTGGGCTGGGATGGCGGCAGGGAGTGGTGGATGGCGGGCGGCCAGCTTTGGATGAATGAGAGAGATTACAGCAGGAGTCAAGGATAATCTCTGCCCCCTGCTGATAACTGAGCCATAAAAATGTATCAATGTTTTCTACTCGCTCAGGATTTACAGGCCAACACTGTTTATAGCCAGTAGCAGGTGGATCGGGAGGGGAGAAGGCCATCCGAACACACACACACACACACACACACACACACACACACCTGGAGGGGAACACACAAAATCGGTAATCATTCCTCCTACCCCTCTCATCTTCCTCTATTTCACACTTCCCTTTATCTCTTCACTCTTTCTATCGATGTCTTGCTGAGACTGCTTTTGCCTATGTTGATTATCTCTCTATACACTAGACACCATCTTCTACCACTAGAGAAAGACACAAACAATGGAATGGACTAATATTTGTTAATGAGGACTTGAGAGCAATGACTTTCCCCATTAAGAGATTCTAAATTATACCAGATAGAGATTAGAACTCAGCAATTACTGAATGATAATACAGAGAGTTGATCTGGGGTTAATTAACATGACCTTACCAAACCCCTCTGGCCACCTCATAGTGTGTGTGTGTGTATGTGTGAGTGTGTGTGTGTGTGTGTGTGTGCGTGCGTGCGTGCATGTGCGTGCGTGTGTCTATGTGTGCACGCATCTGCGTGCTTTGTGCACTGGGGCAAGTGGGGCCTTTTCGATTAGAGAGGCAGTGCCTCTTTCCTCCAGTGTCAATTAGGAGCGGTTCAACTTTTATAAATGGCACATATCTATGATAATCAAAATCAGTGAGTTATTTTCATTATGTTGCATTTTATCCTCACAAGCCTCAGTCTTTGTTTCAAAGATAAATACCTGATAGATTTAACAGTAGTAGCAATATAACAGTGGTGCAGTTGTGAATCAATAGGTTTGTGGCAGTGTCCTGGCAAAGACATCTGCCAGACAGACACTTACAGGACACTGCTCTAGGTCAGTGTCCCAAATGGCATCCTATTCCCTTGACAGTGCATGACTTTTGACCTGGGTTCAGGTCAGTAGTGCACTAGGGAATAGGGTGCTCTGAGCTCATAGGGGCCCTATGGCAGACAGACATTGTGTCAGGCCAGGGCAGGCGATTGTTCCGCTGGTAACGTGGTGTGGTTAATGAGCAGTGGAACACCACAAGTTCGGAGCATGGCATGCCGTGGTGCCACCGAGGCGAAGCCTCCAGTATCACTGTGTTTTAAAACCAAACTCTAAACACCAGTCTAATCTCTAACCTTAGAGTGGTCCAAGGCTGAGACCTCAGACACTGAGGACAAATGTAGTCAGCGGCCCTATAGCCTCGTATAAATAGTGACATGTCATTCCTTCACTTTAGCCATTGTAAACTTACTGAGATGTAAAGTAGAGAGGGATAGATAGAGAGTAGTCTTGAGTTACATTGGAGGAGCTACAGGACAAAATACAAGCCCTCCAACCCAAAAAGGCCTGTGGTGTTGATGGTATCCTACATGAAATGATACAATACACAGACCACAATATACAGACCACAATATACAGACCAAATTCAAATTGGCTATTCCTAAACTCTTCAACATTATTCTCAACTCTGGCATCTTCCCCAATAGTTGGAATCAATGTCTAATCAGCCCAGTCCACAAAAGTGGAGAAAAATTTGACCCAATGATTACTGTGGAATTTGCAATCACGTAAAAATCCATTGCAGTATCATCAACAGTAGACTCCACAGGGAAAACAATGTCCTGGGCAAATGTCAAATTGGCTTCTTACACAAAATACCGTACGACAGATCACGTATACACCCTGCCCACCCTTATTGACAAACAAACAAAAGCAAAGTCTTATGTTTTGTTGATAAAAAAAAAAAAGCTTGACTCAATTTGACATGAGTGTTTAATATACAGAGGAAGGCGGTGATGGGGGACAAACATATGACACTATAAAATCCATGTACACAAACAAGTGTGGAGGTAGAATACATAAACACACAGATTTCTTAACTCCTGGTGAGACAGGGAACGAGCTTGAGCCCCACCCTCTTTAACATACACTGAGTGTTCAAAACATTAAGGACACCTTCCTAATATTACGTTTTGCCCTCAGAATATTCTAATTTCCTCTGGGCATGGACTATACAAGTTGTTGAAAGCGTTCCACAGGGATGCCCTCCCATGTAGACTCCAATGCTTCCCACAGTTGTATCAAGTTGTCTGGATGTCCTTTGGGTGGTGGACCATTCTTGATACACACAGGAAACTGTTGAGCGTGAAAAAACCCAGCAACTTTGCAGTTCTGAAGTGTTCCGAAGTGTCTGTCCTATTTCTG
Organism: Oncorhynchus mykiss; assembly: GCF_013265735.2. Classification (NCBI taxonomy): domain Eukaryota; kingdom Metazoa; phylum Chordata; class Actinopteri; order Salmoniformes; family Salmonidae; genus Oncorhynchus; species Oncorhynchus mykiss. The sequence continues at coordinate 88,858,430 of NC_048569.1, forward strand.
AGCAATATAAGAAAGATGAGGAAACATAAATATATATTTTTATATGTGTATCACCTTATTTTTGCCAATAAATAGTCTCCATATAGGACTCTACCTGCTAGTTATCAAAATCCAGAAAATAGATGTTCAATTCTATAACCATCTAAAAGTAAGCGATGCCCACACGTTCCTCCACAAAGCTCTCAGCTACAGAGAGATTAACCTAGAGAAGTCCCCTCAGCCGGCTGGTTCTGGGGCTCTGTTTACCACACAGAGCTCTAGGACAGCAACAGAATTAGACCAAACCAAATTACGAGAAAGCAAAAAGATAACTATTTGACACACTGGAAACAATCAACCCAAAAAATGGAAACATTTGGAATGCTACCTGGCCACAAACAGAGAGTACCCAGTGACAGAATACCTGACCACTGTGACTGACCCCACATTTAAAAAAATCCTTGACTATGTACAGACTTGCTATTGAGAGAGGCCGCCATAGGCAGACCTGGCTCTCGAGAGAAGACCAGCTATGTGCACACTGCCCACAAAATGAGGTGGAAACTGAGCTACACTTCCTAACCTCCTGCCAAATGTTTGACCATATTTGAGATACATATTTCTCACAGATCACACAGACCCACGAAGAATTTGAAAACCCCTCAAACAATGATAAACTCCCATGTCTGTTAGGCGAAATACCGCATAGCAGCATGGCTCGTTGCCATGAGAAACAATGATGTAAATACCACCAATATTTTTATCTGTTTATCTTCCCCTACAACTATTTGCACATTGCAAAAACACATAGCTGATAATATAACACTTGAAATGTCTTTATCATTTTGAAACGTTTGTGAGTGCAATGTTCAGTATTCATTTCTAATACTTTTTTGTTTGTTGTTTTGTGTCTTCTCACTTTTGTTTATTGTTTTTTTTCACTTGCTTTGGCAACGTAAGCACGTTTCCCATGCCAATGAAGCCCCATTGAATCAAATTGAATTTAGTAGTATGCAGAGCAGAGTTCCCGGGTTAGTTAGCCTAGCACGTGATGCCTTCAGGCTAGCTTTAGCCTTGGTCTCTGCCAGTCACAGTTCCCTGGACCTCTCTCACGCCATCCCTCTGCTCCACTTTTAACTTTTAACACACAGGAACAACTCTGGGCAAACTCCACCGCAGCACAGCACAGCCACAGTGCTCACATCATTAGCTATTTCTTTAGTACGCTCTCTTTGCCAAAGTCACACAATGTTCTCTTCGCATTTCATCCATCGTTGGTCACACATAGCTGGAAATCTCCTTAAGCAATCAGATTGGGCTTTTAGACCCAGAGCTGCGGCCTGTAACAGCGGCTGTTCTGTACATTTAAAATGCTTTATTTAGAAATGAAGCATGTCACAAGTCTCACCATGTCTCACCATGTCTGGTGTGTGAGTTCACTATGCTTTGTGTCACATTAAAAAAGGTACATAAATACTGAGTAAATTAGGCCCCAAGTCTCAAGTGGATACATGAGTAATACGTACATATCTGTGTGTATTTCTACATTTGCATACTACCATGCTTCACACTCTAATGCTCCGAGTTAGATCTCCAATGACAATCTCTTAAGTAAGTTCTTGTGAGGATGACAGTGTGGAGATCACTTAACATTTTACATTTGGGGAGCACTCACACTTTGACCTATACAGAAGAAACAAGATAACTACATAAATTAGACGCAAATGTTTAGCTTCGGGATTAAAAGCTAGCCGTATGTGAATTGTATTAATCTAGCTAGCCAGTTAGTTTTACATGTAAAACACAACCTAAAACTAATGTTGCTATGGCAACATTAGCTACCGATTCTTTGTGGGTAGCTAGCTAGCTACCAATTCTACACCACAGTGAATATTTTAGGCAGTTTAACATGCTAAAATGAACACAGTATGTATTTATTAATGTATCAAGATCAAATATTGTAGTCAGGTAACATAAGAGATGTGAGTGGGCAACTTTTCGCACTGAAGTCAGCCGCCATTGTTTTTAAGAAATTGTGTCTCGTTTTTTACATGGTTGTGTCATATTACGTCAACAATCCTGGGAATATTTCAGTTGAAGCTAACATTGATGCGCACTCCGAAATAAACTATATATACACAAAAGTATTTGGATTCCCCTTCAAATCAGTGTATTTGGCTATTTCAGCCACACCTGCTGCTGACAGGTGTATAAATTCGAGAACACAACCATGCAATCTCCATGGACAAACATTGTCAGTAGAATGGCCTTACTGAAGAGCTCAATGACTTTCAACATGGCATCGTCATAGGAAGCCAACTTTCCAACAAGTCGGTTCGTCAAATTTCTTCCTTGGTAGAGCTGCCTGTAAGTGCTGTTATTGTGAAGTGTGAAGTGGAAATGTCTAGGAGCAACTCTTCCGCGAAATGATAGGCCACACAAGCTCAGAACGGGACAGCCGAGTGCGCGTAAAAATTGTCTGTCCTTAGTTGCAACACTCAATAACGAGTTCTGAACTGCCCCTGGAAGCAACATCAGCAAAAGAACTGTTCCTCAGGAGATGGGTTTCCATGGCCGAGCAGCCGCACACAAGCATAAGATCACCAGCGTCGGCTGGAGTGGTGTAAAGCTCGCTGCCATTGGACTCTGGAACAGTGGAAACACGTTCTCTGGATTGATGAATCACGCTTCACCATCTGGCAATCCGAAGGACAAATCTGGGTTCTGCGGATGCCAGGAGAACAGTACCTGCCCAAATGCATAGTGCCAACTGTGGCGTGCCAAGTTTTGTGGAGGAGGAATAATGGTCTGGAGCTGTTTTTCATGGTTCAAGCCCCTTAGTTCCAGTGAAGGGAAGTCTTAACTCTAGAGCATACAATGACATTCTAGATGATTCTGTGCTTCCAACTTTGCCCCCATGCACAAAGCGAGGTGCATACAGAAATTATTTGTCAGAAGAACTTGACTGGCCTGCACAGAGCCCTGACCGTAACCACATCAAACACCTTTGGGATGAATTGGAACGCCAACTGCGAGCCAGGCCTATTCTTCCAACATCAGTGCCCGATCTCACTAATGATCTTGAGCAAATCGGCGTTCCAATTGAGCAGACTTGGCTTGTGTGGATGTAGATGCAGGTTTAATATGTGGCCTATAGAGACTGTGTGTGTGTGTGTGTGTGTGTGTGTGAGAGAGAGAGAGGAGACTCCCTCCAACAGCCTCTCTATCACACCCCACCATCCCTCTCTCTGCCCTCTTCTTTCTCTTCCCCCAATTACTCTTACCACTGGGGGTCCCTGTAATTGGTATACCCCTGCCAGATTAGCCCTGAGGTGGGCGACAGGACAGGCCCTGGTTTCAAAGAGGCCCACCTGGGCTCCTCCACCCTAGCCCCTCCAGTGTGACGACTGCCTTGGGGCAGGGGGTAGAGGGGGGCCACGGCGCCTCTGTCTGTCTGTCCACATCACAGACCAATCAATAAACGAGCTGGGGCCCTCACACCCACCGAAGCCTGCTTTAAAGACTGACCCCACCCGACACACACACACACACACACACAGGCCCCACTAGGACAGGCAGCCCAGGTGAAATAGGGGGGTTATCTTCGTCTGACTTAACAAACACAGATTGGGGATAATAGCATTAGAGGAAAAGAGGGCTGTAGCCTACAGCATTCTGCCACAGGGGCCATGCAGGAAGAGGGGGGGTCTTTGTGTTATGGAGGCTGCAGGAATATGGGTTGACTTTATTGTGACGAGGCTGCAGCGAGAGAGGTCGTTTGTATAGCTGGGCTATAGAGGGATAATTGGAACTCAAGGAAATCAGGTCTATACTGTTGTTGGGTCTCCAGACTGAAGGCTGCTGCAGGCTGAGAGCTATCTTACTCTTCCAGGGAGGGAAGAACCACTAGACCTGGCTCCAACCCCTCGCATCCCTCCGTCTGTAGGCAGAGCCTGGCAGAGAGCCCACTGGAGGCTGTGTGCGTGCGTGCGTGCGCGCGTGTGTGTGTGTGTGGGGGGGGGGGGGGGCTCTCAGCCAGGAATGTGGGTCTAAAATGCACCTTGGCCTCTGCACGCATATCATACACTCCTCTCTGACAGCACAGACACACACACAAACACACACACACTCAATCTCATTCCTTTTTAAATAAGGATGCAGAACCAGACCAGAGAGGGAAGACTAAAGGAGATATTATCAAGAAAACAGGCGGTTTGAAAACAGAGCGGCAGTGTGTTTATTAACACTGTTTCTGTGCTTCTCTGTTTTTCTGGCTTCAAAGAGTGTTTGGGAAAAGAGCATCAGTGCAGAGGCTACTGAGGTGAACTCATCAGCTGATTGAAGAAAGAGAGGGAGAGAGAGGAGAGAGAACAGACAGAGAGAGAGAGAGAGGAGAGACAGAGAGAGAGAGAGAGAACAGACAGAGAGAGGAGAGAGAAAGAGAGAGAACAGACAGAGAGAGAGAGAGAGAGAGAGAGAGGGAGAGAGAGGAAAGATAAAGAGAGAACAGACAGAGAGAGAGAGAGAGAGACCATCGCACTACTGACCATATATACACCTTACACACACTAATTAATAAACACGTCCACCAAAAAAAAGAGGGCAAAATCTTTGCTTGCTTTATTGACTTTAAAAAAGCATTTGATTCGATTTGGCATGAAGGGCTATTCTACAAAATTCTACAAAGTGGGCTTGGTGGTAAGGTGTATGACTTAATAAAATGTATGTACACAAAAAACAAGTGTGCAATAAAAATCAAAAACCAAAGAACAGAATTTTTTTCACAATGTCGAGGTGTGAGACAAGGCTGCAATTTGAGTCCAAATCTTTTCAACATTTATATCAATGAATTAGCAGACATGTTGGACCAATCTCCAGCCCCAGGACTCACACTATTTGACACAGAGGTGAAATACCTGCTATATGCTGATGACTTGGTACTTCTATCACCAACCAAAGAAGGTCTTCAACAAAACATTAATATTCTGGAGCAATATTGCCATAATTGGGCCCTGGCAGTAAATTTCCAAAAAACTAAAATCATGATTTTCCAAAAAAAACCCAGATGTCAGAAACACAAATGTAAATTCACCCTGAACAACACCTTAATTGAACACACAAAACATTACACCTACCTTGGTCTGACCATATCTGCATCGGGAAACTTTAATATGGCAGTGAAGGCACTCAAAGAAAAAGCCTGCAGAGCAATGTATGCAATAAAAATGAAATTATTCAAAATCAACATCCCAATTAGAATTTGGACTAAAATATTTGACAGTGTAATCCTACCAATAGCACTTTATGGAAGTGAGGTTTGGGGGCCACTCAATAAACTGGATTTTAAAATGTGGGACAAACATCCAATTGAAGCCCTACATGCAGAATTCTGTCGGAAAATTCTACAAGTCCAGAGAAATACACCAACTAATGCATGTAGGGCAGAATTGGGCCGTTTTCCAGTAATAATGAAAATACAGAAAAGATCATTAAAATTTTGGCTACATCTAAATTCAAGTCCAAATTCGAGTCTGCAATTTAAAGCACTTCAAGCCCAAGAGCTGAGCCCAGAAACGAGCCCTCTCAGTCAGATGGTGTTGGACCTCACCAACCAAGCTGACGCCAGCACTGCTTCAAAAGAAAGAATTCCAATAAGCAAAATCATGAACCAATCAAAGGAATCATATTTACAATACTGGAAAAACGAAACAAAATCCCAAAGCCGACTAAATTGCTATCTGACCCTAAACAGAGAATATGAATTGGCTGATTATCTCTACTCTGTCAGAGATACGAAGCAGAGACAGATCCTTACCAAGTACAGGCTAAGTGACCACCGATTGGCAATAGAAACCGGCAGACATAAAAAGACATGGCTACCCAAAGAGGAGCGTGTATGTGGTCACTGCATGACAGGGGAGGTAGAGACAGAGATGCACTTTCTCCTTTACTGTGATAAATATTCCTCACAAAGAGATTCATTATTCACAGAAATGACTACATATATTCCAAATTTTTACAAATTGAACCCAGAGGAAAAACTAAGAATACTCATGGGCGAAGGAGCAATGGCTCCTCTTGCAGCCAAATATGTATTTTCCTGCCATAGCCTGAGGGACACTGAATAATAACATCTGCATAGTAAACAGTAACTTACTTATTATTACTATTATTGTTATTACTATAATTATTAATGTTTACTGTAGACTGTTACCATTTTATTGTTATTATTTTCTATTTAATTTTGTATTATTATTTACTACCATTTTATATTATTATTTGCTATCATTTATAATTTTGTTACAATGTATATTGTATACATTGTTGCTTTGGCAATATTGACACAATGTTTTTCATGCCAATAAAGCAGCTTGAATTTGAATTTGAATTTGAATTTGAATTTGAGAGAGAAGAGACAGAGAGAGAGAGAACAGACAGAGAGAGAGAAGAGATAAAGAGAGAGAACCAGAACAGAGAGAGAGAGAGAGAGAGAGAGAGAACAGACAGAGAGAGAGAGAGATGAGAGACAGAGAAAGAGAGAGAACAGACAGATAGAGAGAGAACAGACAGAGAGAGAGAGAGAGAGAGAGAGAGAGAGAGAGAAGAGAGAAAGAGAGAGAACCAGAACAGAGAGAGAGAGAGAGAGAGAGAACAGACAGAGAGAGAGAGAGACAGAGACAGAGAAAGAGAGAACAGACAGAGAAAGAAAGAGAGAACAGACAGAGAGAAAGAGAGAGAACAGACAGAGAGAGAGAGAGAGGAGAGACAGAGAAAGAGAGAGAGAGAGGCAGAGAGAAAGAGAGAGAGAACAGACAGAGAGAGAGAGAGAGAGGAGAGACAGAGAAAGAGAGAGAGAGAGAGACAGAGAGAGAGAGGGGGGGGCACGTAAGACTAGCTGAAAACCCTCAGGCCTCAACAGATTCCCAGATACACACACACAAATACACTGCACACACAAACACACACACAGCCACACATTCATACACATGTCCTCGGCGTGGCTCCTCATACCCTCTGTCTGCTGACAAATTCACAAATCCGGGGAATTTTCCCCCTGTTGAAAACCACAGTGTTTGCATTTCAGAGGTCTCTCCAGGGTGAGGCTCGCTCTGGAAAGAACGGCAGAGAGAGAGAGAGAAAACCACAGGCTATCCTGTCCCTGTCCCACTGTCCGCTAACTCTCTCCATTGCTCTGTGTCTCTCCATCCCTCCCTTTGTGGCACCAGTTTTCCCAGGAAAGGCCTGACTGACGTTTTGGCCACATTTAAAACACACAACAGAAAAAGCACTCAATATGTTTATTACTCAGTATATTTAATACTCAATATATTTAACACTCAATATGTTTAATACTCAATATGTTTAACACTCAATATATTTAATACTCAATATATTTAACACTCAATACATTTAATACTCAATATGTTTAATACTCAATATGTTTAATACTCAGCATGTTTAATACTCAGCATGTTTAATACTCAGCATGTTTAATACTCAGCATGTTTAATACTCAGCATGTTTAATACTCAGCATGTTTAATACTCAGCATGTTTAATACTCAATATGTTTAATACTCAATATGTTTAAAACTCAATATGTTTAAAACTCAATATGTTTAATACTCAATATGTTTAATACTCAATATGTTTAATACTCAATATGTTTAATACTCAATATGTTTAATACCCCATATGTTTAATACTCAGCATGTTTAATACTCAATATGTTTAATACTCAATATGTTTAATACTCAATATGTTTAATACTCAATATGTTTAATACTCAATATGTTTAATACTCAATATGTTTAATACTCAATATGTTTAAAACTCAATATGTTTAATACTCAATATGTTTAATACTCAATATGTTTAATACTCAATATGTTTAATACTCAATATGTTTAATACTCAATATGTTTAATACCCCATATGTTTAATACTCAGCATGTTTAATACTCAATATGTTTAATACTCAATATGTTTAATACTCAATATGTTTAATACTCAATATGTTTAATACTCAATATGTTTAATACTCAATATGTTTAATACTCAATATGTTTAATACTCAATATATTTAATACTCAATATGTTTAATACTCAATATGTTTAATACTCAATATGTTTAATACTCAATATGTTTAATACTCAATATGTTTAATACTCAATATGTTTAATACTCAATATGTTTAATACTCAATATATTTAATACTCAATATGTTTAATACTCAATATGTTTAATACTCAATATGTTTAATACTCAATATGTTTAATACTCAATATGTTTAATACTCAATATGTTTAATACTCAATATGTTTAATACTCAATATGTTTAATACTCAATATGTTTAATACTCAATATGTTTAATACTCAATATATTTAATACTCAATATGTTTAATACTCAATACAT
>NC_048569.1:88874326-88899326 GCF_013265735.2 Oncorhynchus mykiss
CAGTCGTGGCCAAAAGTTTTGAGAATGACACAAATATTAATTTCCACAAAGTTTGCTGCTTCAGTGTCTTCAGATATTTTTGTCAGATGTTATGGAATGCTGAAGTATAATTACAAGCATTTCATAAGTGTCATAAGTGGCTTTTATTGACAATTACATGTAAAGAGTCAATATTTGCAGTGTTGACCCTTCTTTTTCAAGACCTCTGCAATCCACCCTGACATGCTGTCATTTAACTTCTGGACCACATCCTGACTGATGACCCCTGACCTGATGACAGCCCATTTTTTTTTCTTTCTTTTTTTGAATTTTACCCCTTTTTCTCCCCAATTTCGTGGTATCCAATTGTTGTAGTAGCTACTATCTTGTCTCATCGCTACAACTCCCATACGGGCTCGGGAGAGACGAAGGTTGAAAGTCATGCGTCCTCCGATACACAACCCAACCAAGCCGCACTGCTTCTTAACACAGCGCGCATCCAACCCGGAAGCCAGCCACACCAATGTGTCGGAGGAAACACCGTGCACCTAGCAACCTTGGTTAGCACGCACTGCGCCCGGCCCACAACAGGAGTCGTTGGTGCACGATGAGACAAGGACATCCTTACCGACCAATCCCTCCCTAACCCGGACAACGCTAGGCCAATTGTGCGTCGCCCCACGGACCTCCCGGTCGCGGCCGGTTACGACAGAGCCTGGAACCGTGAACCCAGGGACTCTGATGGCATAGCTGGCGCTGCAGTACAGCGCCCTTAACCACTGCGCTACCCGGGAGGCCTGACAGCCCATTCTTGCATAATCAATGCTTGGAGTATGTCAGAATTTGTGGGGTTTTGTTTGTCCACCCGCCTCTTGAGGATATACCACAAGTTCTCAATGGGATTAAGGCCTGGGGAGTTTCCTGGCCATGGACCCAAAATATCAATGTTTTGTTCCCCGAGCCACTTAGTTAACACTTTTGCCTTATGGCATGGTGCTCCATCATGCTGGAAAAGGCATTGTTCATCACCAAACTGTTCCTGGATGGTTGGGAGAAGTTGCTCTCGGAGGATGTGTTGGTACCATTCTTTATTCATGGCTGTGTTCTTAGGCAAAATTGTGAGTGAGCCCACTCCCTTGGCTGAGAAGCAACCCCACACATGAATGGTCTCAGGATGCTTTAATCTTTGCATGACACAGGACTGATGGTAGCGCTCAACTTGTCTTCTCCGGAAAAGCTTTTTTTCCGGATGCCCCAAACAAACGGAAAGGGGATTCGTCAGAGAAAATGACTTTACCCCAGTCCTCAGCAGTCCAATCCCTGTACCTTTTGCAGAATATCAGTCTGTCCCTGATGTCTTTCCTGGAGAGAAGTGGCTTCTTTGCTGCCCTTCTTGACACCAGGCCACCTTTCAAAAGTCTTCGCCTCACTGTGCGTGCAGATGCACTCACACCTGCCTGCTGCCCTTCCTGAGCAAGCTCTGTACTGTTGGTGCCCCGATCCTGCAGCTGAATCAACCTTAGGAGACAGTCCTGGCGCTTGCTGGACTTTCTTGGGTGCCCTGAAGCCTTCTTCACAACAATCGAACCACTCTCCTTGAAGTTTTTGATGATCCGATAAATGGTTGATTTAGGTGCAATCTTACTGGCAGCAATATCCTTGCCTGTGAAGCCCTTTTTGTGCAAAGCAATGATGAGGGCACGTGTTTCCTTGCAGGTAACCATGGCTGACAGAGGAAGAACAATGATTCCAAGCACCACCCTCCTTTTGAAGCTTCCAGTCTGTTATTCGAACTCAATCAGCATGACAGAGTGATCTCCAGCCTTGTCCTTGTCAACACTCACACCTGTGTTAATGAGAGAATCACTGACATGATGTCAGCTGGTCCTTCTGTGGCAGGGCTGAAATGCAGTGGAAATGTTTTTGGGGGATTCAGTTCATTTGCATGGAAAAGAGGGACTTTGCAATTAATTGCAATTCATCTGATCACTCTTCATAACATTCTGGAATTTATGCAAATTGCCATCATACAAACTGAGGCAGCAGACTTTGTGAAAATTCATATTTGTGTCATTCTCAAAACTTTTTGCCACGACTGTAGTTCTGTATCAGGATGTGTGGAGTATAAACATACTCTCTCTTCTCCTCTGTTCAGTTCTGTTCAGAAGAAAACAGCCTACTTGTCTTGACAGTGTTGGGGCTGTCCTCAGGACAGGGGTGTGTGGGTTTCTGAGAGTGCCAGGTACAATGTGTGTGTGTGGGTCATATGAGCATAAGAAAGAGGGGCAGTGAGAGTGACGTGTGTATCCAACCACATTTGTGTGTCTAAAGTGAGTGCTTGTGTGTCTGTTTTTGGGTTCGTTTGAGCGAGTGTGTGTGTATGTGCATGCGTACCTGAATGTGTGGGTGTGTGCGTATGAGCTTGTGCGGGCACGTGTGTGTGTGTGTGTGTGTGTGTGTGTGTGGCAGCACATCAGGCAGGGGGTCCTGTTGCGTGTCCTCTTTCCTCTCCCAGTCTCTCACGCTATCCCAGTCCCCTGATCAGGAACTCTGGTCTCCCTCCCTCCCTCTCTCCCTTCCCCTCCTCCCTCCATCCATTTCTCCCTTCCCCTCCTCCCTCCCTCCCTCTCTCCCTTCCCCTCCTCCCTCCATCCATCGCTCCCTATGTCAGGAGGACAGGGGAATAGATTCTGACTTGGCCTTTTGCGTGACACAGGCTTTAGATGGATCCATGGCTCTCCTCCTCGTGCATCGCGGCAGCAAACACCAGATAAACCAGACTAGAGCTCAGCTAGCTGACTAACTCTCTTGAATAAGTGTTTGTGCGGTAGGTCCTGGTTGTTGTCTTTTTAAAGGGGTAGATGAAGGCCCAGAATGATACCAGTATCGCGATACTAGTTAGTATCGTGGCACGGGAACACTTCTTTAAGAAAACAGCCCTAATGTTGGAAACAAACATGTTGCTGTTATCCAGGGCGACGTGTTTATTCTCCAACCTATAGCACACAATACGTTAGATACAGCAGGACCGAAGAGTTTAGTCTGCTTCGTGTTTTCATTTTTGCCATGGAAAAATATAAAGTGCTACTGGTATCGTCACAGCCCTAGATAGATGGTTAATTATGTAAAAGCTGTCAAACCCACACTGTTGTCACTTTGGGTAGAAGGAGAGAAGTGAAGTGAACTTTCCCCGTCTGCCTGCTGCCTGGGAGAATTCTGAACTTCCTCCGAGCTGGAGTTTAGAGTTTATGACACCTGGAGGAGAAAGCTAAAGGCCAGGGGTCAAAGGTCATGGCATTGTCCTTGTTTCAGCCCCAAACGCAAACAAACCAGCCAATCACACGGCTTTCCTTCAGCCAATGAGCTGTGTATGGGTGTGTGGTGGAGTTAGTGTGTGACAGTGCTGTTCTCCTGGGCCACATAACCCTAACCAAACAAAAGGATGTTGTGTTCAGTAGTGCTCCTCCCTAGATCAGTAGAAAGCTGCCTATGACAATGTAGGATCAGTAGGCTATATGACGCTTGGTACTATTAAACACAGAGTGCATGAGGTTAATGCGAAGGTCATGAGTTTCTGTACTTTGTGTTAGAACATTTAATACATGCTAGCTTTAGTCGATGGGTGTGGGAGGGCATGGACGTTTGTGCCCGTGTTGATGTGTGTGTGTGTGTGTGTGTGTGTGTGTGTGTGTGTGTGTGTGTGTGTGTGTGTGTGTGTGTGTGTGTGTGTGTGTGTGTACGTGTACGTGTGTGTGTACGTGTACGTGTGTGTGTACGTGTACGTGTGTGTGTGTGTGTGGGTCAGCAGTCCCTGACAGTGTTGCACTGTGTTGTGGTGGATGTGTCTCCGTGTCTGTGTGAGATTAAGGATTGGACAGGCTGCTTAAGCATAGGGTTGTGTTACTAAATTATACACAGAGACTTGTGGGAAATCCAAGCACCCACTTAAAGACATTATCCTCTGAGTGAACCCCGGGCAGACAGAGAGGAAAGCCCCGTCCCTCACTGCGTCTCTATGGTGGTCACCGCAAACGCAAGCAGAAAAGCCTGTATGTTTTAGGAAAATAATTCCAAAAGAGATTTGGGGTTTATGCTCCTTGAAGGGAATTTGAACTTCCAAACTAAAGTGCGAGGAAGAGAACAGCAGATAGACTAACGTAGTGTCATCTCATATTAGTGTGCTTGCTAGCCAGCTTCACTAGTGTTGATTGTGTGCCTGTATTCAGAACTACAGAAGCTGTGGCTTTATGTCTTCATCACAGTTAATGCTAGGCTACCTACCGTAAAGTCATAATTGCTACTCCGTACACCGTGCACCATGCAACCTTTCCCGGTTGTCTTGCGTGTCTGTATCGACTACAGCTCTGTCTATGTTAAATACATAGGCAGCTCTCACAGGTCCCTATGGGAAGTAGACAGAGAGTGAGAGTTTTGTCAACGACGCCTTGCAGTGTAAATGTATTTTGCACATTGGAGATTTAGGCAGACTGAATTGTTACAATGTAATGTCAGTGCGTCGACTCTGTAACACTATCGCTGAGTCTCAGTAAACTCCCAATGCATTTTGTTCTACTTTTGAGAATGAAAATTCAGTTGAAGGAATGAAACATCAGATGAAAGAATGAAGCATGCACCTCTTCTGTCTTTGCCGAGAATATGACGTGGGTGAAGTTGAACTTTCGCCTCACTTTTCTATCCGTATCACATTTGCTAAAAAGGCATACTGTGGTTTAATACAGAATGTTTGTTAGTCTACCCCGGAAAAATAGTACATGCTTGTTTTCAATTGTGAATAATATAGATTAGGTGAGTTGCTTGATGCTCAATCACTAAATCAATCAATACTTCAATATACACAGAGTGTACAACACATCATGAACACCTGCCCTTTCCGTGACAGACTGACCAGGTGAATGGTGATCCCTTATTGATGTCACTTGTTAAAGCCACTTCAATCAGTGTAGATTAAGGGAGGAGCCAGGTTAAAGAAGGGTTTTTAAGCCTTGAGACAATTGAGACATTGTGTGTGTGTGTGCCATACAGAGGACAAATGGGCAAGACAAAAGATTTGAGTGCCTTTGAACGGGGTATGGTAGTAGGTGCCAAGCACACTGGTTTGTGTCAAGAACTGCAACGCTGCTGGGTTTTTTCACGCTCAACAGTTTCCCGTGTGTATCAAGAATGGTCCACCACCCAAAGGACATGCAGCCAACTTGACACAACTGTGGGAATCATTGGAGACAACATAGGCCAGCAACCCTGTGGAACGCTTTCGACTCCTTGCACAACTTAGATGACACCATAGTCAAAACGTGGGTGAAATGAGGACAAACAGTAGATTAGAATGTGATTGGTGGTCAGATCCCCTATCCATCTGGTGTCTGTTTCTGATTCTCATCTGGGTTATTTTTTAATCAAAGGGCAAATAAGTCAGGAAAGGTCAGTGCATATAGCTTGGTAATGAGGGTCTATTGGTTTGACATGAGGATGAATTACCCTACCCCAGGGGATGAATTACTCTAACCCAGGGGATGAATTACTCTAACTCAGGGGATGAATTACTCTAACTCAGGGGATGAATTACTCTAACCCAGGGGATGAATTACTCTAACCCAGGGGATGACTTACTCTAACCCAGGGGATGAATTACTCTAACCCAGGGGATGAATTACCCTACCCCAGGGGATGAATTACTCTAACTCAGGGGATGAATTACTCTAACTCAGGGTATGAATTACTCTAACTCAGGGGATGAATTACTCTAACTCAGGGGATGAATTACTCTAACCCAGGGGATGAATTACTCTAACCCAGGGGATGACTTACTCTAACCCAGGGGATGAATTACCCTACCCCAGGGGATGAATTACTCTAACCCAGGGGATGAATTACCCTACCCCAGGGGATGAATTACTCTAACCCAGGGGATGAATTACTCTAACTCAGGGGATGAATTACTCTAACTCAGGGGATGAATTACTCTAACTCAGGGTATGAATTACTCTAACCCAGGGTATGAATTACTCTAACCCAGGGGATGAATTACTCTAACTCAGGGTATGAATTACTCTAACCCAGGGGATGAATTACTCTAACCCAGGGTATGAATTACTCTAACTCAGGGGATGAATTACTCTAACTCAGGGGATGAATTACTCTAACTCAGGGTATGAATTACTCTAACCCAGGGGATGAATTACTCTAACTCAGGGTATGAATTACTCTAACCCAGGGGATGAATTACTCTAACTCAGGGGATGAATTACTCTAACTCAGGGGATGAATTACTCTAACTCAGGGTATGAATTACTCTAACCCAGGGGATGAATTACTCTAACCCAGGGGATGAATTACTCTAACCCAGGGGATGAATTACCCTAACCCAGGGGATGAATTACTCTAACCCAGGGGATGAATTACCCTAACTCAGGGGATGAATTACCCTAACTCAGGGGATGAATTACTCTAACCCAGGGGATGAATTACCCTAACCCAGGGGATGAATTACCCTAACCCAGGGGATGAATTACTCTAACCCAGGGGATGAATTACCCTAACCCAGGGGATGAATTACGATGATAAGATGAACGTCTACCAATTCAATCACAGACTACTATACCCTGCTAAGTAGACCCACAGACTACTACACCCTGCTAAGTAGACCCACAGACCACTATACCCTGCTAAGTAGACCCACATACTAATACACCCTGCTAAGTAGACCCACAGACTACTATACCCTGCTAAGTAGACCCACAGACTACTACACCCTGCTAAGTAGACCCACAGACTACTATACCCTGCTAAGTAGACCCACAGACTACTACACCCTGCTAAGTAGACCCACAGACTACTATACCCTGCTAAGTAGACCCACAGACTACTATACCCTGCTAAGTAGACCCAACCACTGGCTTGGCCTGACCTGGTGGAGCGTGTCTGCATGTGTGGGTGTGTTAGAGGAGAAGACAGGATAATGACTCCATTGCAGGGCTTAGGGCAGCTCAGCAGACCCTTAATACTATCTGCAGCCCAGCCTGGCTAAGCCCCGACTCCACTAGCTTACCACAGCACAACACATGGTCTACTAATGTCAGATAGGAAGGGTTAATCGTCTCTACTCAAGATAAATTGCACAAGGAATAGAAAGGGAAGGAGGGAGAGGTGAGGGATGAAGGTAGGGGAGAGGGGCGGAGGGACAGGAGAGGGGCGGAGGGACAGGAGAGGGAAGGAGGGAGAGGTGAGGGATGAAGGTAGGGGAGAGGGGCGGAGGGACAGGAGAGGGGCGGAGGGACAGGAGAGAGAAGGAGGGTGAAAGGGGTAAAGGGAGAGTAGAATGAAGGAGGGAGAGGAGAGAGATTAAGGGAGAAGAGAGGTATAGGGAGAGGAGAACAAACAAGGGAGAGGGATTAAGGGAGAGGAGAGGTATAGGGAGAGGAGAACAAACAAGGGAGAGGGATTAAGGGAGAGGAGAGGTATAGGGAGAGGAGAACAAACTAGGGAGAGGGATTAAGGGAGAGGAGTGGGGTATAGGAGTATAAATGAGGGAGCGGAGAGAGATTAAGGGAGAGGAGATTCAGTAAGGGAGAGGTGAGAAGGTGAGAGGGAATGAGGGTGCATTCCTGGCTGCCAGACAGACAGAATCATGGGAGATATGTGGAGAATCACTGTGGTGATGATGTCGAAGTCTGACCCCTGTGATGGTAATGATGTTGTGGCCACAGCGCCTGCTCTGCGCTAACAAATTAGCCTAGCTCTTACTAGCGTTGTGCTACCCCAGGGGACTCATCCAACAAGAGGAGATATGAATCGCCCCAGAGGGGAAACACACTGCCCATCCCTGGGTTGGAAGGTGACTGACGAGGGACGCTCCTTCAATCCCATAAGGCCTGGCTGTGGATGGATATCCTTTTGTGTGTGTGTGTTATTTGTTGTTGTTGTTGTTGTTGTTGTTGTGTGTGTGTGTGTGTGTGTGTGTGTGTGTGTGTGTGTGTGTGTGTGTGTGTGTGTGTGTGTGTGTGTGTGTGTGTGTGCGTGTGACACGTCATGACCCAACCGCACTCCTCACCTCAGCCTTCAATCACCTTTTCCCTCCCTTTATCCATCACTCCATCCCTCTCCCCTGAATCAAACATCCGGCTAGCAGAACAGAGGGAGGGGGATTGGAGGTTGTGTGCTCAGCTTGGCTCATTCAACACCCTTAAAAATAACTGTCCACTGTTTCCAGATTTCTATGAAAAATGACCTATAATTAATTACAATGTGAGTGAAATAGTTTTCCTTCCAAAAAGTAATTCATTATGTTAAAAAGCTGCTTTTTTGTGTTGGAATGGTGTGGGTGTACCACAACAACAGAATGGTGTGGGCGTAACACAACAACAGAATGGTGTGGGTGTACCACAACAACAGAATGGTGTGGGTGTACCACAACAACAGAATGGTGTGGGCGTACCACAACAACAGAATGGTGTGGGCGTACCACAACAACAGAATGGTGTGGGCGTAACACAACAACAGAATGGTGTGGGCGTAACACAACAACAGAATGGTGTGGGCGTACCACAACAACAGAATGGTGTGGACGTAACACAACAACAGAATGGTGTGGGTGTACGACAACAACAGAATGGTGTTGACGTAACACAACAACAGAATGGTGTGGGTGTACCACAACAACAGAATGGTGTGGACGTAACACAACAACAGAATGGTGTGGGCGTACCACAACAACAGAATGGTGTGGGCGTACCACAACAACAGAATGGTGTGGGCGTACCACAACAACAGAATGGTGTGGGTGTACCACAACAACAGAATGGTGTGGGCGTAACACAACAACAGAATGGTGTGGGCGTAACACAACAACAGAATGGTGTGGGCGTAACACAACAACAGAATGGTGTGGACGTAACACAACAACAGAATGGTGTGGGCATACCACAACAACAGAACGGTGTGGGTGTACCACAACAACAGAATGGTGTGGGCGTAACACAACAACAGAATGGTGTGGGTGTACCACAACAACAGAATGGTGTGGGCGTACCACAACAACAGAATGGTGTGGGCGTACCACAACAACAGAATGGTGTGGGTGTACCACAACAACAGAATGGTGTGGGCGTACCACAACAACAGAATGGTGTGGGTGTACCACAACAACAGAATGGTGTGGGCGTACCACAACAACAGAATGGTGTGGGCGTAACACAACAACAGAATGGTGTGGGCGTAACACAACAACAGAATGGTGTGGGCGTACCACAACAACAGAACGGTGTGGGCGTACCACAACAACAGAATGGTGTGGGCGTACCACAACAACAGAATGGTGTGGGCGTACCACAACAACAGAATGGTGTGGACGTAACACAACAACAGAATGGTGTGGACGTAACACAACAACAGAATGGTGTGGGCGTAACACAACAACAGAATGGTGTGGGTGTACCACAACAACAGAACGGTGTGGGCGTACCACAACAACAGAATGGTGTGGGCGTACCACAACAACAGAATGGTGTGGGCGTACCACAACAACAGAATGGTGTGGGCGTAACACAACAACAGAACGGTGTAGGCGTACCACAACAACAGAACGGTGTGGGCGTACCACAACAACAGAATGGTGTGGGCGTACCACAACAACAGAACGGTGTGGGCGTACCACAACAACAGAATGGTGTGGGCGTACCACAACAACAGAATGGTGTGGGCGTACCACAACAACAGAACGGTGTGGGCGTACCACAACAACAGAATGGTGTGGGCGTACCACAACAACAGAATGGTGTGGGCGTACCACAACAACAGAATGGTGTGGACGTAACACAACAACAGAATGGTGTGGGCGTACCACAACAACAGAATGGTGTGGGCGTACCACAACAACAGAATGGTGTGGGCGTACCACAACAACAGAATGGTGTGGACGTAACACAACAACAGAACGGTGTGGGCGTACCACAACAACAGAATGGTGTGGGCGTACCACAACAACAGAATGGTGTGAGCGTACCACAACAACAGAATGGTGTGGGCGTACCACAACAACAGAATGGTGTGGGCGTACCACAACAACAGAACGGTGTGGGCGTAACACAACAACAGAATGGTGTGGGCGTACCACAACAACAGAATGGTGTGGGCGTACCACAACAACAGAATGGTGTGGGCGTACCACAACAACAGAATGGTGTGGACGTAACACAACAACAGAATGGTGTGGGCGTACCACAACAACAGAATGGTGTGGGCGTACCACAACAACAGAATGGTGTGGGCGTACCACAACAACAGAATCGTGTGGACGTAACACAACAACAGAATGGTGTGGGCGTACCACAACAACAGAACGGTGTGGGCGTAACACAACAACAGAACGGTGTGGGCGTAACACAACAACAGAATGGTGTGGGCGTACCACAACAACAGAATGGTGTGGGCTTACCACAACAACAGAATGGTGTGAATATACCACAACAACAGAATGGTGTGGGCGTACCACAACAACAGAATGGTGTGGGCATACCACAACAACAGAATGGTGTGGGCGTAACACAACAACAGAATGGTGTGGGCATACCACAACAACAGAATGGTGTGGGCGTACCACAACAACAGAATGGTGTGGGCGTACCACAACAACAGAATGGTGTGGGCGTACCACAACAACAGAATGGTGTGGGCGTACCACAACAACAGAATGGTGTGGGCATAACACAACAACAGAATGGTGTGGACGTAACACAACAACAGAATGGTGTGGGCGTACCACAACAACAGAATGGTGTGGGCGTAACACAACAACAGAATGGTGTGGGCGTACCACAACAACAGAATGGTGTGGGCGTACCACAACAACAGAATGGTGTGGGCGTAACACAACAACAGAATGGTGTGGGCGTACCACAACAACAGAATGGTGTGGGCATACCACAACAACAGAATGGTGTGGACGTAACACAACAACAGAATGGTGTGGGCGTACCACAACAACAGAATGGTGTGGGCGTAACACAACAACAGAATGGTGTGGGCGTACCACAACAACAGAACGGTGTGGGCGTACCACAACAACAGAATGGTGTGGGCGTACCACAACAACAGAATGGTGTGGGCGTACCACAACAACAGAATGGTGTGGACGTAACACAACAACAGAATGGTGTGGACGTAACACAACAACAGAATGGTGTGGGCGTAACACAACAACAGAATGGTGTGGGCGTACCACAACAACAGAACGGTGTGGGCGTACCACAACAACAGAATGGTGTGGGCGTACCACAACAACAGAATGGTGTGGGCGTACCACAACAACAGAATGGTGTGGGTGTACCACAACAACAGAATGGTGTGGGTGTACCACAACAACAGAATGGTGTGGGTGTACCACAACAACAGAATGGTGTGGGTGTACCACAACAACAGAATGGTGTGGGCGTACCACAACAACAGAATGGTGTGGGTGTACCACAACAACAGAATGGTGTGGGTGTACCACAACAACAGAATGGTGTGGGCGTACCACAACAACAGAATGGTGTGGGCGTACCACAACAACAGAATGGTGTGGGCGTACCACAACAACAGAATGGTGTGGGCGTACCACAACAACAGAATGGTGTGGGCGTACCACAACAACAGAATGGTGTGGACGTAACACAACAACAGAATGGTGTGGGCGTACCACAACAACAGAATGGTGTGGGCGTACCACAACAACAGAATGGTGTGGGCGTACCACAACAACAGAATGGTGTGGACGTAACACAACAACAGAACGGTGTGGGCGTACCACAACAACAGAATGGTGTGGGCGTACCACAACAACAGAATGGTGTGAGCGTACCACAACAACAGAATGGTGTGGGCGTACCACAACAACAGAATGGTGTGGGCGTACCACAACAACAGAA
Source organism: Oncorhynchus mykiss (assembly GCF_013265735.2). Taxonomy (NCBI): domain Eukaryota; kingdom Metazoa; phylum Chordata; class Actinopteri; order Salmoniformes; family Salmonidae; genus Oncorhynchus; species Oncorhynchus mykiss. Next base: position 88,886,227 of record NC_048569.1, read on the forward strand.
CGGTGTGGGCGTAACACAACAACAGAATGGTGTGGGCGTACCACAACAACAGAATGGTGTGGGCGTACCACAACAACAGAATGGTGTGGGCGTACCACAACAACAGAATGGTGTGGACGTAACACAACAACAGAATGGTGTGGGCGTACCACAACAACAGAATGGTGTGGGCGTACCACAACAACAGAATGGTGTGGGCGTACCACAACAACAGAATGGTGTGGACGTAACACAACAACAGAATGGTGTGGGCGTACCACAACAACAGAACGGTGTGGGCGTAACACAACAACAGAACGGTGTGGGCGTAACACAACAACAGAATGGTGTGGGCGTACCACAACAACAGAATGGTGTGGGCTTACCACAACAACAGAATGGTGTGAATATACCACAACAACAGAATGGTGTGGGCGTACCACAACAACAGAATGGTGTGGGCATACCACAACAACAGAATGGTGTGGGCGTAACACAACAACAGAATGGTGTGGGCGTACCACAACAACAGAATGGTGTGGGCGTACCACAACAACAGAACGGTGTGGGCGTACCACAACAACAGAATGGTGTGGGCGTACCACAACAACAGAATGGTGTGGGCATAACACAACAACAGAATGGTGTGGACGTAACACAACAACAGAATGGTGTGGGCGTACCACAACAACAGAATGGTGTGGGCGTAACACAACAACAGAATGGTGTGGGCGTACCACAACAACAGAATGGTGTGGGCGTACCACAACAACAGAATGGTGTGGGCGTAACACAACAACAGAATGGTGTGGGCGTACCACAACAACAGAATGGTGTGGGCGTACCACAACAACAGAATGGTGTGGACGTAACACAACAACAGAATGGTGTGGGCGTACCACAACAACAGAATGGTGTGGGCGTAACACAACAACAGAATGGTGTGGGCGTACCACAACAACAGAACGGTGTGGGCGTACCACAACAACAGAATGGTGTGGGCGTACCACAACAACAGAATGGTGTGGGCGTACCACAACAACAGAATGGTGTGGACGTAACACAACAACAGAATGGTGTGGACGTAACACAACAACAGAATGGTGTGGGCGTAACACAACAACAGAATGGTGTGGGCGTACCACAACAACAGAACGGTGTGGGCGTACCACAACAACAGAATGGTGTGGGCGTACCACAACAACAGAATGGTGTGGGCGTACCACAACAACAGAATGGTGTGGGTGTACCACAACAACAGAATGGTGTGGGTGTACCACAACAACAGAATGGTGTGGGTGTACCACAACAACAGAATGGTGTGGGTGTACCACAACAACAGAATGGTGTGGGCGTACCACAACAACAGAATGGTGTGGGTGTACCACAACAACAGAATGGTGTGGGTGTACCACAACAACAGAATGGTGTGGGCGTAACACAACAACAGCATGGTGTGGGCGTACCACAACAACAGAATGGTGTGGGCGTAACACAACAACAGAATGGTGTGGGCGTAACACAACAACAGAATGGTGTGGGCGTACCACAACAACAGAATGGTGTGGACGTAACACAACAACAGAATGGTGTGGGTGTACGACAACAACAGAATGGTGTTGACGTAACACAACAACAGAATGGTGTGGGTGTACCACAACAACAGAATGGTGTGGACGTAACACAACAACAGAATGGTGTGGGCGTACCACAACAACAGAATGGTGTGGGCGTACCACAACAACAGAATGGTGTGGGCGTACCACAACAACAGAATGGTGTGGGTGTACCACAACAACAGAATGGTGTGGGCGTAACACAACAACAGAATGGTGTGGACGTAACACAACAACAGAATGGTGTGGGCGTAACACAACAACAGAATGGTGTGGACGTAACACAACAACAGAATGGTGTGGGCGTACCACAACAACAGAATGGTGTGGGTGTACCACAACAACAGAATGGTGTGGGCGTAACACAACAACAGAATGGTGTGGGTGTACCACAACAACAGAATGGTGTGGGCGTACCACAACAACAGAATGGTGTGGGCGTACCACAACAACAGAATGGTGTGGGTGTACCACAACAACAGAATGGTGTGGGCGTACCACAACAACAGAATGGTGTGGGTGTACCACAACAACAGAATGGTGTGGGCGTACCACAACAACAGAATGGTGTGGGCGTAACACAACAACAGAATGGTGTGGGCGTACCACAACAACAGAATGGTGTGGGCGTACCACAACAACAGAATGGTGTGGGCGTACCACAACAACAGAATGGTGTGGGCGTACCACAACAACAGAATGGTGTGGGCGTACCACAACAACAGAATGGTGTGGACGTAACACAACAACAGAATGGTGTGGACGTAACACAACAACAGAATGGTGTGGGCGTAACACAACAACAGAATGGTGTGGGCGTACCACAACAACAGAACGGTGTGGGCGTACCACAACAACAGAATGGTGTGGGCGTACCACAACAACAGAATGGTGTGGGCGTACCACAACAACAGAATGGTGTGGGCGTAACACAACAACAGAACGGTGTAGGCGTACCACAACAACAGAACGGTGTGGGCGTACCACAACAACAGAATGGTGTGGGCGTACCACAACAACAGAACGGTGTGGGCGTACCACAACAACAGAACGGTGTGGGCGTACCACAACAACAGAATGGTGTGGGCGTACCACAACAACAGAATGGTGTGGGCGTACCACAACAACAGAATGGTGTGGGCGTACCACAACAACAGAATGGTGTGGACGTAACACAACAACAGAATGGTGTGGTCGTACCACAACAACAGAATGGTGTGGGCGTACCACAACAACAGAATGGTGTGGGCGTACCACAACAACAGAATGGTGTGGACGTAACACAACAACAGAATGGTGTGGGCGTACCACAACAACAGAATGGTGTGGGCGTACCACAACAACAGAATGGTGTGAGCGTACCACAACAACAGAATGGTGTGGGCGTACCACAACAACAGAATGGTGTGGGCGTACCACAACAACAGAACGGTGTGGGCGTAACACAACAACAGAATGGTGTGGGCGTACCACAACAACAGAATGGTGTGGGCGTACCACAACAACAGAATGGTGTGGGCGTACCACAACAACAGAATGGTGTGGACGTAACACAACAACAGAATGGTGTGGGCGTACCACAACAACAGAATGGTGTGGGCGTACCACAACAACAGAATGGTGTGGGCGTACCACAACAACAGAATGGTGTGGACGTAACACAACAACAGAATGGTGTGGGCGTACCACAACAACAGAACGGTGTGGGCATAACACAACAACAGAACGGTGTGGGCGTAACACAACAACAGAACGGTGTGGGCGTACCACAACAACAGAATGGTGTGGGCTTACCACAACAACAGAATGGTGTGAATATACCACAACAACAGAATGGTGTGGGCGTACCACAACAACAGAATGGTGTGGGCATACCACAACAACAGAATGGTGTGGGCGTAACACAACAACAGAATGGTGTGGGCGTACCACAACAACAGAATGGTGTGGGCGTACCACAACAACAGAACGGTGTGGGCGTACCACAACAACAGAATGGTGTGGGCGTACCACAACAACAGAATGGTGTGGGCATAACACAACAACAGAATGGTGTGGACGTAACACAACAACAGAATGGTGTGGGCGTACCACAACAACAGAATGGTGTGGGCGTAACACAACAACAGAATGGTGTGGGCGTACCACAACAACAGAATGGTGTGGGCGTACCACAACAACAGAATGGTGTGGGCGTAACACAACAACAGAATGGTGTGGGCGTACAACAACAACAGAATGGTGTGGGCATACCACAACAACAGAATGGTGTGGACGTAACACAACAACAGAATGGTGTGGGCGTACCACAACAACAGAATGGTGTGGGCGTAACACAACAACAGAATGGTGTGGGCGTACCACAACAACAGAACGGTGTGGGCGTACCACAACAACAGAATGGTGTGGGCGTACCACAACAACAGAACGGTGTGGGCGTACCACAACAACAGAATGGTGTGGGCGTACCACAACAACAGAATGGTGTGGGCGTACCACAACAACAGAATGGTGTGGACGTAACACAACAACAGAATGGTGTGGACGTAACACAACAACAGAATGGTGTGGGCGTAACACAACAACAGAATGGTGTGGGCGTACCACAACAACAGAACGGTGTGGGCGTACCACAACAACAGAATGGTGTGGACGTAACACAACAACAGAATGGTGTGGGCGTACCACAACAACAGAATGGTGTGGGCGTACCACAACAACAGAATGGTGTGAGCGTACCACAACAACAGAATGGTGTGGGCGTACCACAACAACAGAATGGTGTGGGCGTACCACAACAACAGAACGGTGTGGGCGTAACACAACAACAGAATGGTGTGGGCGTACCACAACAACAGAATGGTGTGGGCGTACCACAACAACAGAATGGTGTGGGCGTACCACAACAACAGAATGGTGTGGACGTAACACAACAACAGAATGGTGTGGGCGTACCACAACAACAGAATGGTGTGGGCGTACCACAACAACAGAATGGTGTGGGCGTACCACAACAACAGAATGGTGTGGACGTAACACAACAACAGAATGGTGTGGGCGTACCACAACAACAGAACGGTGTGGGCATAACACAACAACAGAACGGTGTGGGCGTAACACAACAACAGAACGGTGTGGGCGTACCACAACAACAGAATGGTGTGGGCTTACCACAACAACAGAATGGTGTGAATATACCACAACAACAGAATGGTGTGGGCGTACCACAACAACAGAATGGTGTGGGCATACCACAACAACAGAATGGTGTGGGCGTAACACAACAACAGAATGGTGTGGGCGTACCACAACAACAGAATGGTGTGGGCGTACCACAACAACAGAACGGTGTGGGCGTACCACAACAACAGAATGGTGTGGGCGTACCACAACAACAGAATGGTGTGGGCATAACACAACAACAGAATGGTGTGGACGTAACACAACAACAGAATGGTGTGGGCGTACCACAACAACAGAATGGTGTGGGCGTAACACAACAACAGAATGGTGTGGGCGTACCACAACAACAGAATGGTGTGGGCGTACCACAACAACAGAATGGTGTGGGCGTAACACAACAACAGAATGGTGTGGGCGTACCACAACAACAGAATGGTGTGGGCATACCACAACAACAGAATGGTGTGGACGTAACACAACAACAGAATGGTGTGGGCGTACCACAACAACAGAATGGTGTGGGCGTACCACAACAACAGAATGGTGTGGGCGTAACACAACAACAGAACGGTGTGGGCGTACCACAACAACAGAATGGTGTGGGCATACCACAACAACAGAATGGTGTGGGCGTAACACAACAACAGAATGGTGTGGGCGTACCACAACAACAGAATGGTGTGGGCGTAACACAACAACAGAATGGTGTGGGCGTACCACAACAACAGAATGGTGTGGGCGTACCACAACAACAGAATGGTGTGGGCGTACCACAACAACAGAATGGTGTGGGCGTAACACAACAACAGAATGGTGTGGGCGTACCACAACAACAGAATGGTGTGGGCGTACCACAACAACAGAGTGGTGTGGGCGTAACACAACAACAGAATGGTGTGGGCGTAACACAACAACAGAATGGTGTGGGTGTACCACAACAACAGAATGGTGTGGGTGTACCACAACAACAGAACGGTGTGGGTGTACCATAACAACAGAATGGTGTGGACGTAACACAACAACAGAATGGTGTGGGCGTAACACAACAACAGAATGGTGTGTGTGTACCACAACAACAGAATGGTGTGGGTGTACCACAACAACAGAATGGTGTGGGCGTAACACAACAACAGAATGGTGTGGACGTAACACAACAACAGAATGGTGTGGGTGTACCACAACAACAGAATGGTGTGGCTGTATAAAGGTCATAAAAGTAGAACAATGATTGCCTCATCTTGTTCAGGAGGATAACGTCATCCTCTACGATGAAATACCAAGCATTTTTTAATAAACGGTCTGTTTGAGATACAAGTTTGAAGTGGGTTTTTTAAGTGTTTTTTTTCTCCAAATTATTATTTGGCCATATACGAGTATATGATGAGTCAACAACTCACTTTGTCCTTCTGGCCCTGTTAGTGTTCTAGACTAGACTAAAATGGCCCTGTTAGTGTTTTAGACTAGACTAAAATGGCCTGTTTGTGTTCTAGACCAGACTAGACTGGCCCTGTTTGTGTTCTAGACTAGACTAAAATGGCCTGTTTGTGTTCTAGACTAAACTGGCCCTGTTTGTGTTCTAGACTAGACTAAAATGGCCCTGGTAGTGTTCTAGACTAGACTAGACTGGCGGCCCTGTTAGTGTTCTAGACTAAACTAAAATGGCCCCGTTAGTGTTCTAGACTAGACCGGACTGGCCCTGTTAGTGTTCTAGATAAGACTGGCCCTGTTAGTGTTCTAGACTAAACCAGATTGTCCCTGTTAGTGTTCTAGACTAGACTGGCCCTGTTAGTGTTCTAGACTAAACTAGATTGACCCTTTTAGTGTTCTAGCCTAGACTAAACTAGACTGGCCCTGTTAGTGTTCTTGACTAGACTACACCCACCCTGTTAGTGTTCTAGACTAGACTAAACTGGCCCTGTTAGTGTTCTAGACTAGAATACACTGGCCCTGTTATTGTTCTAGACTAGACTAAACTAGACTGGCCCTGTTAGTGTTCTAGACTAGAATACACTGGCCCTGTTATTGTTCTAGACTAGACTAAACTAGACTGGCCCTGTTAGTGTTATTGACTAGACTACACCCACCCTGTTAGTGTTCTAGACTAGACTAAACTGGCCCTGTTAGTGTTCTAGACTAGACTAAAATGGCCTGTTTTTGTTCTAGACTAAACTGGCCCTGTTTGTGTTCTAGACTAGACTAAAATGGCCCTGGTAGTGTTCTAGACTAGACTAGACTGGCCCTGTTAGTGTTCTAGATAAGACTAGATTGACCCTTTTAGTGTTCTAGCCTAGACTAAACTAGACTGGCCCTGTTAGTGTTCTTGACTAGACTACACCCACCCTGTTGGTGTTCTAGACTAGACTAAACTGGCCGTGTTAGTGTTCTAGACTAGACTACACTGGCCCTGTTATTGTTCTAGACTAGACTAAACTAGACTGGCCCTGTTAGTGTTCTTGACTAGACTACACCCACCCTGTTAGTGTTCTAGACTAAACTAGACTGGCCCTATTAGTGTTCTAGACTAAACTAGACTGGCCCTTTTAGTGGTCTACACTGGCCCTGTTAGTGTTCTAGACTAAACTGGCCCTGTTATTGTTTTAGACGAAACTAGACTGACTCTGACCTCACTTAGAAATGAACTAATTACAATAAATCCAAGAAGATACTGTGGATTGACCTGTCATTGTCCAATGGTCTGTAGTGGCTGACTGAATGACTGAATGACTGAATGACTGGGACTAGGTCTTCTCCCTGGAGGCTCTTATCATGCAGAAAGTGGCTATATCCAAATTGGCACCCTTTTCCCTAAATAGTGCACTACTTTTGAACAGAGCACTATGAGCGGTTTTGAAAGCACCAAGTGTGTTTCCAGTCCAGGGCAGCTATCTCAGCACTATTTGGTGTCATTCTGGCTAAATAATCAGGACAGACGTTCATTAACTGGCTTAGAGGGGGAGGTTATACACCTCTAAGCCGTTTACTAAGACTTTTACTGGGGATTATGTACTGTACTGTAGCCGTGCTATGTAAATAAAAGGAGCCCTCGACACTGAGAGGAGAGATAGTAAGAGAGAGAGAACGAGAGGGTGAGCTGCACAGAGATGAAAATTAATGGTCCCTTGGAAAGATCCCTGACAGCACAGCATATCCTCTCACTGTGTGTGTGGGGGGCGCGTTAGCGTGAGTGGATGTGTGAGGGGGGTGATATAGGTTCCCATCAAACGCACTAGACCCTGTGGGATGATGTCTCTTATACACTGCTGCTCTGATCACCCTGATTGTTAACACTGCTGCTCTGATCAGCCTGATAGTTAACCCTGCTGCTCTGATCAGCCTGATTGTTAAACCTCGGTTCTGATCAGCCTGATTGTTAACCCTGGGCTCTGATCAGCCTGATTGTTAACCCTGCTGCTCTGATTAGCCTGATTGTTAACCCTGCTGCTCTGATCAGCCTGATTGTAACCCTGGGCTCTGATCAGCCTGATTGTTAACCCTGTGCTCTGATCAGCCTGATTGTTAACCCTGCTGCTCTGATCAGTCTGACTGTTAACCCTGCTGCTCTGATCAGCCTGATTGTTAACCCTGGGCTCTGATCAGGATGATTGTTAACCCTGGGCTCTGATCAGCCTGATTGTTAACCCTGCTGCTCTGATCAGCCTGATTGTTAACCCTGCTGCTCTGTTCAGCCTGATTGTAACCCTGGGCTCTGATCAGCCTGATGGTAACACTGGGCTCTGATCAGCCTGATTGTTAACCCTGGGCTCTGATCAATCTGATTGTTAACCCTGGGCTCTGATCAGCCTGATTGTTAACCCTGGGCTCTGATCAGCCTGATTGTTAACCCTGGGGTCTGATCAATCTGATCGTTAACCGGGGGCTTTGCGGCAGGTAGCCTGGTGGATAAGAGCATTGGGCCGCTAACAGATGTGCCAATGTGCGCTTGAGCAAGACACTGAACCCAAATTGCTCCTGTAAGACACTCTGGATAAGACTGTCTGCTTAATAAGATATAATATGTAAAAAATGATCAGCCTGATTGTTTACCCTGGGCTCAGATTAGCCTGATTGTTAACCATGGTTCAGATAAAAATTTATATTTTAGTGAAGATGATTTGTGGTCAGGCAGTTAGGTGGACTGCATGTGCAGAACTAAGAACAGATATAGCCCTTGGTTCACTCCGGACCTGACTGCCCTTGACCAGCACAAAAACATCCTGTGGCGGACGGCAATAGCATCGAATAGTCCCCACGATATGCAACTGTTCAGGGAAGTCAGGAATCAATACACTCAGTCAGTCAGGAAAGCAAAGGCTAGCTTTTTCAGGCAGAAATTCACATCCTGTAGCTAACTCTAACTCCATCCTGTAGCTCTAACTCCCCCCGCACCCGCAGCTACTCGCCCAAGCCCCCCCAGCTTTTCCTTCACCAAAATCCAGACTGCAGATGTTCTGAAAGAGCTGCAAAACCTGGACCCGTACAAATCAGCTGGGCTAGACAATCTGGACCCTCTCTTTCTAAAACTATCCACCGCCATTGTTGCAACCCCTATTCAACCTCTTTCGTATCGTCCGTGATTCCTAAAGATTGGAAAGCTGCCGCGGTCATCCCCCTCTTCAAAGGGGGTGACACCCTAGACACAAACTGTTACAGACCTACATCCATCCTGCCTTGCCTATCTAAAGTCTTCGAAAGCCAAGTTAATAAACAGATCCCTGACCATTTTGAATCCCACCGTACCTTCTCCGCTGTGCAATCTGGCTTCCGAGCCGGTCACGGGTGAACCTCAGCCACACTCAAGGTACTAAAAGATATCATAACCGCCATCGATAAAAGACAGTACTGTGCAGCCGTCTTCATCGACCTGGCCAAGGCTTTCGACTCTGTCAATCACCATATTCTTATCGGCAGACTCAGTAGCCTCGGTTTTTCTAATGACTGCCTCGCCTGGTTCACCAACTACTTTGCAGACAGAGTTCAGTGTGTCAAATTGGAGGGCATGTTGTCCGGACCTCTGGCAGTCTCTATGGGGGTACCACAGGGTTCAATTCTCGTGCCGACTCCTTTCTCTGTATATATCAATGATGTCGCTCTTGCTGGGGGCGATTCCCAGCGATTCTGTATACTTCTGGCCCTTCCTTTGACACTGTGCTAACTAACCTCCAAACAAGCTTCAATGCCATACAACACTCCTTCCGTGGCCTCCAACTGCTCTTAAACGCTAGTAAAACCTGCATGCTTTTCAACCGTTCGCTGCCCGCACCCGCCCGCCCGACTAGCATCACCACCCTAGACAGTTCTGAACTAGAATATGTGGACAACCATAAATACCTAGGTGTCTGGCTAGACTGTAAACTCTCCTTCCAGACTCATATTAAACATCTCCAATCAAAAATCAAATCTAGAATCAGCTTTCTATTTCGCAACAAAGCATCCTTCACTCACGCCGCCAAACTGAATATCCTACTGATCTTCGACTTCGGCGATGTCATCTACAAAATAGCTTCCAACACTCTACTCAGCAAACTGGATGCAGTCTATCACAGTGCCATCCGTTTTGTTACCAAATCACCTTATACCACCCACCACTGTGACCTGTATGCTCTAGTTGGCTGGCCCTCGCTACATATTCGTCGCCAGACCCACTGGCTCCAGGTCATCCAGGTCTATGCTAGGTAAAGCTCCACCTTATCTCAGCTCACTGGTCACGATAACAACACCCACCCGTAGCACATGTTCCAGCAGGTGTATCTCACTGATCATCTCCAAAGCCAACACCTCATTTGGCTGCCTTTCCTTCCAGTTCTCTGCTGCCAATTACTCGAACGAATTGCAAAAATCGCTGAAGTTGGAGACTTTTATTTCCCTCACCAACTTTAAACATCAACTATCTGAGCAGCTAACCGATCGCTGCAGCTGTACACAGCCCATCTGTAAATAGCCCACCCAATCTATCTACCTCATCCCCATACTGTTTTTATTTTATTGACTTTTCTGCTCTTTTGCACACCAGTATCTCTACTTGCACATCATCATCTGCTCATTTATCACTCCAGTGTTAATCTGCTGAATTGTAACTATTTTCTCCTATGGCCTATTTATTGCCGTACCTCCTCATGCCTTTTGCACACAATGTATATAGATTATTTTTTTCCTACTGTGTCATTGACTTGTTTATTGTGTTATTGGCTTGTTTATTATTTACTCCATGTGTAACTCTGTGTTGTTGTCTGTTCACACTGCTATGCTTTATCTTGGCCAGGTCGCAGTTGCAAATGAGAACTTGTTCTCAACTAGCCTACCTGGTTAAATGAAGGTGAAAAAAAATGTGGTTGACAGTATCTGTTAAGGCCTTATTATCTATCCATGATGCACCACACTGCTGTAAAGATAGCAAACCACTTCTGTGCTACCCAAAATTCTATTTCAACCACAATATAACCATAAAATAACTATAACCTGAGCTGCCTGTAGGCAGGCTCTATAGTACCCAATGTTGGTAACTTATGGAACAAACCAACTATGTGCTACCCAAAAGCAATTTCACAGACAATAACCAGAGAGTCTCTTCTGCCTCTAAAGCAGACCATTGCTAACTTGATGGAGTCTACCACACCATTAGCAACCATCATCAGAGTCCTGTGATTCAGTTAGTAGTTACAGTAGCAACCATCATCAGAGTCCTGTGATTCAGTTAGTAGTTACTGTAGCAACCATCATCAGAGTCCTGTGATTCAGTTAGTAGTTACTGTAGCAACCATCATCAGAGTCCTGTGACTCAGTTAGTAGTTACTGTAGCAACCATCATCAGAGTCCTGTGATTCAGTTAGTAGTTACTGTAGCAACCATCATCAGAGTCCTGTGACTCAGTTAGTAGTTACTGTAGCAACCATCATCAGAGTCCTGCGATTCAGTTAGTAGTTACTATAGCAACCATCATCAGAGTCCTGCGATTCAGTTAGTAGTTACTATAGCAACCATCATCAGAGTCCTGTGACTCAGTTAGTAGTTACTGTAGCAACCATCATCAGAGTCCTGTGATTCAGTTAGTAGTTACTGTAGCAACCATCATCAGAGTCCTGTGATTCAGTTAGTAGTTACTATAGCAATCATCAACAGAGTCCTGTGATTCAGTTAGTAGTTACTGTAGCAACCATCAACAGAGTCCTGTGATCAGATGCACTCACCATTTAAAAATGACAAATTATATCTGTTCATGTGCTTGAACTTTGTTTGTCTCCCCGGCCCATTTATCCCCCCCCCCCCCCCCCCACCCCCAACCACACACACACATCCCTTCCTCCTCAGCTTACTGTCCCTGTCCATTGTTGCATCGGTCAAGCCCAGTGTCAAGCCCCCTGTCTAGCCCTGTGTCTAGCCCCGTGTCCAGCCCAGTGTTGAGCCCCGTGTCCAGCCCCGTGTCCAGCCCAGTGTTGAGCCCCGTGTCCAGCCCCGTGTCCAGCCCCGTGTCCAGCCCAGACATCAATCCTCCAAACCTGAGGATGGTGCTGGCTGCTTTCCAGTGAAAGTCAGAGGTCGATGCACGAGGGTTATAAATCTGGGGCTCCTCCACGGAGGCTAACAATGGCCCTCTCCATGTGGGTGTAAATAATGACGCCATTGTGAGGGGAGAGTCGTGCCCTGTCTCCAGGCGATAAGCTCAATATAGTTATGGCTCGGGCTTTAATAGTGCTGTCTGAAGAGGCATTATCCTTTATCTGTCACAGCTTAGTGCTTACTGCCTGCCACCCCTCCCTTTCCCCCCTACACCCCCCCTTTTAATTATTAATAGCTAAGCCACGACCATTTTTCCTTGTTCATCTCCTCTTTGCCAATTCACTGCCCCCCCCCCCCACACACACACACACACACACACACACACACACACACACACACACACACACACACACACACTCCCCTCCACCCCTACCCATCCTGGTTCTGATTGTCTGTGTAATGCTTTGTTTTATCCCTGTCCTTCATTAAGGGGGTTATATCATTGTGCTCCCCCTCCTATTGTCTCTTTCTACTCACTATTGATCCCTCAGCTGTGTGTTGGTTCTTTTGATTATTCTCTCCACGCAGATGATGACCAGTTAATAGGGATGGTGATAGTCTTAAGAACAGAAGGACACAGAGAGACAGACAGGGCACACACAAACACATGCACACACACACACACACACACACACACACACACACACACACACACACACACAGTGATTGGATATGGCTGCTGCTGCGGATGGTGTCTGTGTAAATGCTTTGATAATACATGATACACGTGTAATCCTGATTGTTCTCTCTCTCCCAGGCTTGTCTAAC